>NW_028280874.1:1945000-1957981 GCF_059751285.1 Brachycentrus maculatus
TGTCAGGTTTTTTCCTAATAAATACCGAACAGTGCGGAATAAAAGTTTTAAACGTTTATTTGTGTCGCCTATTTTCAAAATCCGCCAGATCCAATTTTATAATTTTTTTAAATAAATGCTCTATCGGAATGCCAATTGTGGATTTTATTGTTTAAAATATTTTTATGCTTGAAAACTCTGCTAAAAAATACTTAAAAACAGCGTTGTATTTCAAATTCCGCTATATTCATGAAACTTGCCCTCTGACCCATATCAGCCAATCAGAGAGCGGAGATAGGTCAAAAATTAAGATGACGTCATTATCGGTTTGTGTCTTGTGTTTCTTTTAAACTGTAAAAAATAATGTTAAAATTCTCTATTTCACAATACTTTATCTAAAGATAGACAAATCTTTTAAACATAAATGTTACCCAGAGAATTTTACATTTTTGGTAAAATCGACTTACATGGATCTGGCGGATTTTGAAAGTAGGCATCACATTTATATGAAATATTTAAGTTAAAATTAATTAATTATCTTAAAATACAAAGTACCACTGCACAAGAGCATCTAGGTAACCTAACTTTAAAAAAATATATTTTTTCTCACTAATGCACGCTTCCAGCAATGTTTTTTTTGGCTTTAACTGTCCCATGCATTTTGCGACATGTCAGACTGAAATAACATCATAATTCAGCATTCGCCATGTCCACACTCAATTTATAACAGCTGTCCTGCACTCTGCAATCCACTGTTTTCATTAGCAACGAAGAACCAAATAATCTTATTGCACTCACGAAAATATCATTTGATAGCATTCCAAGCAAGCAACAGCCTTTCCACAGCTAAAAACAGAGTTGCCCATTGAACTGTTATATGGTGAAGTACAGTATGATATAATTAATAATAAAAATTACGAATCGCCCATATTTCGGTATTTTTGTCCAACCGAACACCGAACACGGTGCTAAAATACTGAACGGTTCGGTAGAATACAGAACACCTGGCAACACTGAAGGAAGCCTCACATCCTTACATCATTCGTCAGTTGTTCAGGTGGGATTTCTGGACCTCGAGTCGTTTGTTTGGATACTTAAAGAAGTCCTTGAAAGCAGGGAGCAGCGGGTTACTTCATACTCTAACACTCTTATCATTCATCGTTCACTTTGTGTAATACCACTTAAAATTATTTATTAACTTAATTTTAAGTTATATTACACAAAGTGAACAGCGTTGTTGGGTGTCCAACGTTGTCATTGTATAGTTTATCCACTTCCTTATGCAAATTCGTTTCTTTTTAGATAAAGATATCTCTTATTTTAACGTATCCGTGAACTCTTCTAACACATATAGGAAACATGACTCAAACAAATTATTGACTCGTTTCAAACTCTGCCGCTTTCGAGAATATATTCTTCCATACTGAACTTAATAGCGTGTGGGCACCATGAAATAAAATTTTCTACTGATAACAAGTTGTAAACGGTTTAAGAAAATCTCTATGAACTAGAAAGATACATCCATCGTTTGTCGAATGGCTGTACGAGAGAGCACCTTGCGGAGATTGGTGTCTTTGACTCCCCCATTTGCGAATGTCGTTTTGAAGAAGAAGACCTCAACGATATATTCTTTGTTTGCCCAATAAATGACCAAATGCCAATATTTAAAACTTTGGCACCGCTCATTCCCCTCCCTACAAATATCCAAATCATCCTACCGAGCAGGAACCCAATTATCTACAATCTTTTATTTACTTTTTAAACAATTAAACGGAATCAATTTAAAGTTTGATAATTATTGGTAGTTTATACTTAAATTTTTTTATTTTATTAACTTGACATTGGCAAAAGCAATAAATACTATATACAAAGCCATTCCATAAAATAAAATAAAAAACAAGTTGTAAAAAGTGTATGTTAGTTATCGGCGCCAGTACTGACGTCAGTAACTGACCCAATGTAATTCCACCTTAAAATATTAAGAATATCACTAGATTTTTATGTAATGAAACTGGTTCCATGTTATTAATATGTATCTTTAGTGTTTAGTTGCTGGTATAACTAACTGAGTACTGTAATTTATTATTTTCGTTCCTAGCAATTTTATCGCAATATTTCGTTATTATTTTTATACCAATTTTTATTTAGCTACTAAATTTTCTTTCGCAAAATTTCTTATCGTCATGATATATCGTAAATAATTTATTAACAAGTCAGAAATCCAAAATTGCGAGCACGATTTATGATGCCAGTAATTAGTTTTATTTCGCTCACACTTGTCTCGCCTCGTAAGAACTTTTCTATTGTTAACTGTATTCTTGCCGAAAACAAATCTGTTTTTGTTTGTCCTTTGACTGAGAGATTTAAATAAGAGTAAATAGATCTGTTTGGGCGAATTTCACTGATTATACAGGCAGATAAAAGTCAGTTTTTAAGGTTGTTTTTTTTTTAATTTTTCTAATTTTTTTTTTAGCTTCAGTGCTGCAGAACAGCGTTTATTATTTAATATAATTTTGTACTTAAGTTATACATATATATATATATATATATATATATATATATATATATATATAGATATATATATATATATATATATATATATATATATATATATATATATATATATATATATATATATATATATATATATATATATATATATATATAAATTTTTTATTATTTTTACTGTACACTGTCTATCCTCACTAGGTATTTGGAGATACCTGTTCTGAGGTAGGCAGGGTATGCTTATTCTTTTAATAATACAGCTTTATATATTTTTAATGATAATATAAAAGTGGTAAGACTGAAATAATATGAAATAATAATTATAAAAAAAAGTAATAATAGTTTTACATTTGATACTTAGATTTTTAAAGAAAACACTTGGGTTTTTACCACTTGAGTTTATTTATGATAACTAGTTTCGGAAGCTAGGCTTCCATCTTCAGGTTTAAATGAAAACAGCTTACATTAACCTAATGTCCTATAATTATTATTACTATTATATTATTATTATTGATATACTAATATGCACTATATTATTATTACTATACTATTGTGTCGGGTTGTGGTCCCGTGGTTAGTGTCGCGGACTCTTGAGTCAGAGGTTTTCAGTTCGAATCCACTCTACCACAATTTGATACCTATTTCTAATAATGAATCGCTTAGGCTCACAGAAATAGTATGAAATTGAAGTATTTTTGTAAATGATAAAAACATAAACATTTCTCTTTAAAAAATTACAAAGAATTTTATAACAAGGAGAAAAATACTATCTATTAAAGTTTAATTTTTTTAGACAGATTTGAGGAAAAAAAACTCTTAATGTATAACTTTGTGAAAACTTGAACTACCCTCAAAAGGCGAAATTTTGTCTTTGTCAATTTATTGTTGATAAAGTATTAAAATACACAGAAAAATAAAAAACGTCTTACTGTTTGAAAAGTCAGCATTTGTACCTTTTCAATTGTCAAAAATAATTTCTTACAAAGAAGCTTAATTTTCTAAATGTTAAAAGACCGTCTGCATTCTTTTGAAAAGAACTAGATGAAAAATTTATTACCTCTTTCTTTTTAAAACTAACAATGGAGAATTATGAATTCAAAAGTCTATTAAAATTTTTATGAGTTACGAGAATTTAATTTTCCGCTGAGGCAGCATTATGGTATTTAGCTAACTATGTTCATTGTATGAATGCAGCTTTAGTCTAGTAATATAATAACAGCTTGAAGTATTCGGGGTCAACAGCTTTCAGGTTCAGTGCTGCAGAACAGCGTTTATTATTTAATATAATTTTGTTCTTAAGTTATACATATTTATATATATATATATATATATATATATATATATATATATATATATATATATATATATATATATATATATATATATATATATATATATATATATATATATATATATATATATATATATATATATATATATATATATATATATATATATATATATATATATATATATATATATATATATATATATATATATATATATATATATATATATATATATATATATATATATATATATATATATATATATATATATATATATATTTATATTTAGTATTATTTTTTTATTGGACACTGTCTATCCTCACTAGGTATTTGGAGATACCTGTTCTGAGGTAGGCAGGGTATGCTTATTCTTTTTATAATACAGCTTTATATATTTTTAATGATAATATAAAAGTGGTAAGACTGAAATAACATGAAATAAAAATTATAAAATGAAAGCAAATAGAGAGTTTAACTAAAAGAAAAGTAAAATCTAAGGGAGTAATATTATAAAATTAGAAAATAGGATTATATAATTATAAAACACTGACACATAGATTAATCACACACAAACTTTTATTTGCTGCTCCAGCTGGGATCTTCCAATTTAAGCCATAAGCTTTAAGCCATCGCAGTTGGCTATTCAGCAGTTTCAATGCAAAAGTCTTCTTATTCCACGCACACTTGAGTTTCTATAGCTGAGGGTTGCGTTTGTACAATACAAAAAAGGTAAAGATATAGGGAATGATAATCCGTTTGGTAAATATTAGCATGAAATTTTCGTTCGACAAAATTTTACTGGCAATTGAAAATGTTATAATTTTATTAATTGATTCGGGAGTCACTTTGTGGTAAAACCGTCCAATTCAAACATAAAATACACATTGTAAATACCGTTTATTTTTTAGAAGAAATATTTATTAAGTAAAACTCAAATTAAAAATAAAAATTATATATTTGGATGTTTAGAAAATATCTTGTAAACTTTTAGCGAATACAGTTTTGTAAATAATTTAAACCAGTAATGTTATCCTTGAACATTTTAATTTGTCATTCAATCTACAATGAATTTCACTGTCAAAATTTTCTTCATTATAGACCTAGCGATGAACATGGTTGTAGACCATTAAATGAATTTTTGTTTCTTTTAACTAAAAAACATGTTTTATTTTTATATGTGTTGGAAACAAGGAAGATAATCTAATGTGGGCCGATCAGGAAGTTCTCAGCCTTTGCTAATTGCAGGAAGAAAATCGCGAAAATCAAATTCCTCAGAAGAAGCCGGACTGTAGACTATCGTCAATAGGTCTTCCTTTCCAAAAACCAGAGACTGCAAAAAGCAAGAGAAAAATTAAAAAAAAAACAAGAGAATCAAGAGACTGATCACCTTCTCTTCATATAATTAACGATCACCTTAACTTTGCATCGATTTGATGTAGTTCCCTACGAGAAGTTGAGAGCAGATGAGGGTAAGATATATAAAGAAAGGGTTATAAAATAAAGGGTAAGGATGCATTCGGCATCACCATCTAACACCGTATGTGGAGCTTAGTCTCAATTTAAGGTTTGTGCCCTTGGGACGTTGAAGGATGAAGAGGGGGTAGAAGCTGTTTCTTATTTTTTATCAGTGGGAACATGGACTGTAAAGGGGTGGGAAGAGAGGCGACAGGGGAAAGGAAAATGACTACAGGGAGGTAATGACTCAAGTCGTTTATTTTCCTACTGTTCAAAACTAAGAAACAGTTTACCCTTCAACGTCCCAATTCTATAATTAAGGATAAATTTCATATATGACATTGAATCAAAACATATGTCACTACAAAGTTTAAGAAATAGTGGTTTTTATAAATAAATGTTAAATTAATGAAACAATTTTATTTTTATTTTATTTTATTTTTTTCGGTTTTTCTAAAGAAATATACTCACGGAAACAGTTTTTCATCGTAAGTAATAATATCTCTTTGCAAACCACGTGTTCAGAAATTTATTTAAAAATTCAAATTCAGTTTTATTTTTATTCTCCTGCTATGATTTTTAATTTATGTTTTACTTGGTAAAAACCACCATTTCTTAAAATCTATTGTGATACATGTAAGAATGTATTCCGCATCATTTTAAAATACCAGAGTTTGAAAACAGTGTTGAAAAATGATATTGAATGCATCGAAACGCGTGTCATAATAGATTATAAGAAAACGTAGTATTTATCAAGAAAAACGTAAATTAAAACATGGAAAGATATTACCACAAAGTGACTGCCGAATCAGTAAATGAAATTATGTGTTACAAATAAAAAATAATAAAATTACGTTTTAAAATATTAGGCTCAAAAATACTCGTGTTGCTTTTGAAAAACAGAAAATGACTTGTCAAGTTTTTTAAAAGTGACGGAAGAACGCCATCTTGTTTTTTCAGTCACGCTCTGTTTTATCGACGGAACACTTTTTAAATTAAAAAAAGAAAGGGATATTTTTCTTAATTATGTTCACTGGAACTGAAAGGCCAAATTAAAAATTATTTCCGTCGAATAATTTTTAGATTAAAAGAGTTTGTGAAATATTACAATGCAAACAGACTTAATAAATTTATTATTTAATTCCATTTGCTTGGATTTTCAATTCGGCTACGTTAATGGAAAATATGATAATTTATTTGAATATTCAATTCTCAATTGAAGGGTATCTGAATCCTTCAACAACCGTCATTTTGGCAATTGAAATAAAAAGCATGGTTCATTTAGTACGATACATTTTTATAATCGAATAATTCCACAAGATAATACTTTTACCGAATTTGAAGTCAAAACATAATATTACAAAATATTTATATTAGTGTTTTTACTTATTGTAATATTTCTTAAGTATAGTAAAATAACAAGTACAAAGTGTTTTCCAGATATATTTTATTTGACCTGTGAGCGAGTTTCGCTGATTCCGATATCATTAGACTGGTGGGAGGCTATACAATATTCTATGGTATATACGCATCAAGGCAGGGGCTTAGAATCATAATTTTATATAATTTTTATGAAAATATGGATTTAAATTGAGCGAATTAAAGAAGTGTTTTATAATCATAAATATAAATAATTTATGGTAAGGGTTTTGTGTTTGATTTCATATAATTTTATTAAAGAAATTGAATTTTTGTTTCCAGAATCAACCATATTTGAATTTACAAATGACAACAATTTACATACTACTATTTAACTTATACCATATTTTATTTTACCAGTGACTGGGTTTGGTCATTACAGAAATCATCAGACTGAACTGTATTGAATATAATAAAATAACAATAATATAGTTTTAACACGTATATTTCATTTGACCAGTGACCGGATTTCATCGTTACCGACATCACCAGATCAGTCCAGTCTGATGTCGGTACCGATAAAACCCGGTCACCGGTCAAATAAAATATGGCATATGTAAAAAACTATAGAGTTGTTTTTTTACTACTCATTATTATTCCAATAGATTGTTAATTTATTGTTAATAGTAAACAACCCTTGTTGTACATAATTAGCGAAAGAAAATAAAGGAAAAAAAAAGGTCACACTAACGACTGGTGAAGTGACTCATCTTGTGGTGTATGAAGTTATGGGTTCAATTTCCTTAACATCGCTCCGATTCTGATTATAGTGATTGAATTCGTCAACAGAACGTAATGGCGAACGTTCATGCCAAGGATTACCTGTTACATATAACACATTTGAGTGTACACAAATACGAGTAAGTATCACTCTGGTGCGCGTATTCCCAACTTCAATCTTCAAGCAATATCCTCCCATAATATCATTTCAAGGAGTTTCAAACATAAACACATACGTATCACAAGAAAGTATAGTAAAACCTCGATATAACTAACGGACGAATTGGGGGAAGGTGGAGGCCGTTACATAAAAATAGGTTTAAAAAAAATGTTAAAAATATTAACACTGTATTTAGATATAAATAAACAATACAAAACAAAATTAAAGTTCTATTCATTGTCTTCGGACACTGATCGTTAAGTGACGTTGCTGTTTGATATCGACGCGCTTACTTTGGGTAATCCTGCTTTGAAAAATGAATCAAGTTTTGTTTGCACTAAATTAATCTACATTTGACCGTTATATCCGAAATTGGTTATATCGAGGTGTTACTGAATTGTTTCAATATATATATGTGTATATATATATATATATATATATATATATATATATATATATATATATATATATATATATATATATATATATATATATATATATATATATATAAATATATCTATGTATATATAAATATATTTTATATAAATAAATAAATATATATATATATATATATATATATATATATATATATATATATATATATATATAAACATGTAAATAATTTTTATATAAGTCACCCAGTGAAAGGATATTTCTGCCAGTGTCAAGTTTTATTTTTATTTACAAACAAAATATAAAAGAAAATAATAAAAACAGTTAATACAAAATTTCATAGTCTGAATGCGTTAAGCTTTATCATTTTAGAAATTATGCCCGCAATTCTAGAATAAGGTACAGAAAGAAGGGTGGATACTTGGGTGGGGAGTTAGATTCCTGCCCGTGTTAAGCTATTAAGAAAGTTTTCCTTCTCTGTTGTCAGCGGATACTGAAAGAAGTTTCAAAATGTAATCATTAAAAACTATTTTGTATTTTTATTCAAAATCTTGTTATTTGTAAAAAAAATACATATAAAATATATTTTATGCTGAGAAATGATTTTAATGAGACAGGTCCGTTATCCAGTATATAAATAAAACTGTAAATGTTCTCCTTATCATTCATCATTCACTTTGTGTAATACCACTTAAATACACTACTTCATAATTGTCGGATTCAGAAAAATCTTTCCATGATCACGTCAAATGTAGACTGATGAATAAAAGTTTCGGTGTATTTATACTGACTATAAATATTATTTTTTATTATAAATTATATTATTTTAAGAACTCAATTTTAATTTATGTATTAAATGTTAAATCTAAAACTGATTTTTTGGGTATTTTATATACAAGTTGTAAAGTTGTAAATAAAATACAACTTAGTTAACTCAAAAATCAGTCTTTCATTTAACATTCAATACATATACTTGGTTATTCTTAGTATTATTTTAGAAATGTTTTTATTGAAAAAAATTAAACACTTGTATAATGAGTTTTATATTTATTACACACGACTAGTTTCAAAAACAACACGTGTTCTTGAAACTAGTTGTGTGTAATAAAATTCATACTCATAAAGTGGTATAATACTCGTACAAGTGTTTAATTTTTTTAAAAATCAATATTTCATTCCTCAAAGTTTATGCCGAATGAATAAATAATAGAAATGTTATGTTGGATTAAGAAGAACATATGAGAAAATGTTAATTACTTTTTAAAATAAAACGACTTTGTTTTTAGAAAAGGGAGCAGAGGAAGACCGAGAAAAACATGGCACGATCAGGTATGCCAAACACTTGAAAGTGGTCAGGTTAGGAGTCGTAACAATCGGCGGGTATGTATGAGGAGATGCATGAACGTGGAAGAGGCGAATAATGTTTGCAAAGACAGAGTGGTGTGGCGTTCTATTCTCTCTGCCTACCCCTGCGGGGAAGTAGCGTGATGGTTAGTTAGTTAGTTAGTTAACTTTGTTTTAAACCATTTTTTTATTGATACATTTATCTCCAACCGCTTTCGACAAAAACCCTCTCATCATCTGGGTTAAACATGTAGATTTTTAATTAATCTAATAAATATTTTCCCATGGATCAAATTGAGATTAAACTAGATTCGAAGTTTTATAACTCGACAGAATGCGTAAAAACTCTCGAAATTACGTAAGAAAACTCTCACGTATGTGAAAAGAGTTTTACAAACGCTCTTTGGGCTGGTTATGACAGTTGTCAGCTTTACGAAGTTTTCCTCCGGCTGAACTTGAGAATATTTTGTTTAAAAATGTTTATCGCCGATTGTACTCTCGAAAAGCTCGTCATAGGGGTGGCACTCGCGGCCGAGGGAAAAGGAAGTAGACGCTTAGAAAAGCTTTTTCTCGAGCTTTGTTTAAGAAAAACCGGAATGGAGAAGAAAGCTCTTACAACGGGAAAACAAGCTGAAATTGTTTTCATCTCAGTTTACTAATTTATTTATTTATTTCTAGGATGTTGTTACAAACGCGTTAACTACGTTGTCTAGATAATTTTATTTTTACTTAGAGGTTGTTTATTTGTAACAACTTGATCTCTAATTTTAAAATCAGTCGTCTGCAATATATTGAAAAGGTCTCCGATTTTTTTTAAAGACATATGTTTTTATTTATTTTTACATTAAAAATTTTTATTTAATAAATTCATAAAATCTGGATTATCTCCAATTACAGGAGTTATTTTCATATTATTTTTTAACATCTCATCAAAGATGAAGAAGAATATGGAAGTCTGAGCATTTACGGGGCTGACTACCGTCATCGGCTGATTTAAGTGATCACTTTACACACGTGTAACATTCACCAATTTTACCCATTATTGACAACCACACTACTCAAATTCTTGGAAGTTCTATATATATGAACCAATTTGGAAACCTTGTTCTTGAATCACTAGAACTTCACTAGAGACATCTATTGGTGAGATATAAAGAAGCTTTTTACTAAGCAGAAACTCTTATATTAGTATGTGAGGTCTGAATCCGGGATTATAATCACACACATGAGAAACGCCAGAAAATACCATTTTCATGTAAATGCCCAGACTTCCATATTCTTCTTCATCTTTGATGAGATGTTAAAAAATAATATGTTAATAAATTCATTATTTTATAAATGCAAATTGTTTAGTTCTTCAAGGCACTCTTATAAATTAGCAGTGTTTAAGTACGGATATGAAACCCCGATGTCCGAATATATATGTCCGTGTAAGAAGATGGGCTTACGCGCTTATGACCAAAGGCTGGTTTAAGTGATCGCATTATCAACGTGTAACATTCATCATTCTACTCACGATTTACAACCACTCTACACAAAATTTTGGAACTTGTATATATATCTATATATATATATATATATATATATATATATATATATATATATATATATATATATATATATATATATATATATATATATATATATATATATGTAATAAAATAACTAGGTACCTACCTATACATTTTATTAAGTACTTACAAAAAGTACCTACATAAAACAGTTCTACCACCAGATGCCGCATGCGTCGCTCAGAATAAAACAAAAGACTTCCGATAATATTATTAACTGTCAGAATCAGATAGATAGATAGATAGATAGATATAAAATTATTATAAAGATAAATTAAGAATAAACTTTAATTACAAAGCAACACATTGTTTATTTTATTATTATACACCCACTTTACATATTATTTACACTTAATTTTCAAAAGGAAAATATTACCACGTTATAAAACGACAATTTTGTTAATTGGAAATGGATTATGAAACATTAGATGTATTAAAACAATTACTACAATATGTTCGGAGTGAGAGAGAAAAATTAGAAGATGATCAAAGAAAACGATTAGAAGATAATCAAAGAAGACGTGGAAATTTAAGAACTAGTGATAAAATTAAAAATAAAAATCATGTGAAAAAAATTTCTACAAAATATAAAATAAAATATACTCCAGAAAAGAAGAATTTCGAAGCAGATTGTGTGAGCAGGAATCCAGTATTAAAATCGAAGGAAAATGCAAATGAACAATTAAAAGTTGTAAATTTGGTTAAATTAGAAGATATTTTAAAAGATCAGAATAAAAATGAAGACATACAAATAACACAGAAACAGTGCTTGAAAATTGAAAATAAAAATAAAGTAGAAAAAACTTCTACGAAAGATAAAACAAAATATACTCCAGGAAAGAAGAATTTAGAAGTAGATTGTCTAAGCAGGAATCCAGTTTTAGAATCGAATGAAAATGCAGATGAACAATTAAAAGTTGTACATTTGGTTATATTAGAAGATACTTTAAGAGATCTGAATAAAAATGAAGGAATTCAAAAGAAAAAAACAAATGGATTGAAAAAAACTGTGTCTACTTTAAAAGGGTCAAGAAAAAAAAATACAAAAAAAAAGAAAGAAAAAAAAAAGAACGGAAAAAATAAAAAAAAAAAAGAAAGAAAGGAAAAAAAACAAGAAAGAAAAAAAAAGAAGGAAAAAAGAAAGAAAGAAAAAAAAAAAAAAAAAAAAAAACTTTATCACATCACTAAACTTATACCAGTCCCTTCACTACAAGGAGATGATCCGGAGGACGAGTGAAAATTTTACTATGAATTTTCTTCCCCAAGGGGGGAGATGTAATAAAATAACTAGGTACCTACCTATACATTTTATTAAGTACTTACAAAAAGTACCTACATAAAACAGTTCTACCACCAGATGCCGCATGCGTCGCTCAGAATAAAACAAAAGACTTGCGATAATATTATTAACTGTCAGAATCAGATAGATAGATAGATAGATAGATATAAAATTATTATAAAGATAAATTAAGAATAAACTTTAATTACAAAGCAACACATTGTTTATTTTATTATTATACACCCACTTTACATATTATTTACACTTAATTTTCAAAAGGAAAATATTACCACGTTATATATATATATATATATATATATATATATGTTATAATCTATACATTCTTTCATATGTGAGTTACATCATTCATGGTTGAGTTGAGCTAAAAAAACCCTCCTCAACTCAACCATAGATGCTGCCCAGAATTCACATATAAAAGAACGTGTCAATTAAAAATTTGAGTAATGTGGTTGTCAAAGAATGTCGAATGTTACATATGGATAAAGTGATCTTTTATACCAGCCTATGTTAGGTCATAAAACCTGTTAATACTTTGACATCCATATTCTTCATCTTTATTAAGATGTCAATTTTCATTTTTCATTATAAAGAAAATAATGGTTTTAAAAATTTAGTAGTTTTCGTGTGTTCTTGTATTTGTCTAAAAAAAGATATTGCTTGCATTTGCCAAAAAAGAGTTAAAGTTTAAAAGTAAAATCGCATCAATACTTTTTTTATTGAGTATACTAATATATTTAAAAAGTTTTCCATGAAATTATATTTCGTGTTTGATTTTTCGAATCGTACTGGCCTTGCTAATAATCTTTTTTTAAATTGAAGCTTAAATTTTTGAGCCACTGATTG
>NW_028280875.1:0-127500 GCF_059751285.1 Brachycentrus maculatus
TACCTAACCTAACCTAACCTAACCTAACCTAACCTAACCTAACCTAACCTAACCTAACCTAACCTAACCTAACCTAACCTAACCTAACCTAACCTAACCTAACCTAACCTAACCTAACCTAACCTAACCTAACCTAACCTAACCTAACCTAACCTAACCTAACCTAACCTAACCTAACCTAACTAACCTAACCTAACCTAACCTAACCTAACCTAACCTAACCTAACCTAACCTAACCTAACCTAACCTAACCTAACCTAACCTAACCTAACCTAACCTAACCTAACCTAACCTAACCTAACCTAACCTAACCTAACCTAACCTAACCTAACCTAACCTAACCTAACCTAACCTAACCTAACCTAACCTAACCTAACCTAACCTAACCTAACCTAACCTAACCTAACCTAACCTAACCTAACCTAACCTAACCTAACCTAACCTAACCTAACCTAACCTAACCTAACCTAACCTAACCTAACCTAACCTAACCTAACCTAACCTAACCTAACCTAACCTAACCTAACCTAACCTAACCTAACCTAACCTAACCTAACCTAACCTAACCTAACCTAACCTAACCTAACCTAACCTAACCTAACCTAACCTAACCTAACCTAACCTAACCTAACCTAACCTAACCTAACCTAACCTAACCTAACCTAACCTAACCTAACCTAACCTAACTAACCTAACCTAACCTAACCTAACCTAACTAACCTAACTCTAACCTAACCTAACCTAACCTAACCTAACCTAACCTAACCTAACCTAACCTAACCTAACCTAACCTAACCTACAAAAAAAAAAATAAATAAAAAAAATAAAAAAAAATAAAAAAATAAAAAAAAATAAAAAAAATTATCAGAGTTAACGTCAGAAGGTAAATTTCAAAGTAAAAAGATCAAAGTTCAAAGGTCACAAAGGTCAAAGGTCAAAGGTCAAAGAAAAATGTCAAGGGTCAAAGAAAAATGTCAAGGGTCAAAGAAAAATGTCAAGGGTCAAAGAAAAATGTCAAGGGTCAAAGAAAAATGTCAAGGGTCAAAGAAAAATATCAAAGGTCAAAGAAAAATGTCAAGGGTCAAAGGAAAATGTCAAAGGTCAAAGATATATGTCAAGGGTCAAAGGAAAATGTCAAAGATCAAAGAAAAATGTCAAAGGTCAAAAAAAAATGTCAAAGGTCAAAGAAAAATGTCAAGGGTCAAAGAAAAATGTCAAGGGTCAAAGGAAAATGTCAAGGGTCAAAGGAAAATGTCAAGGGTCAAAGGAAAATGTCAAGGGTCAAAGAAAAAGGTCAAGGGTCAAAGAAAAATGTCAAAGGTCAAAGAAAAATGTCAAGGGTCAAAGAAAAATGTCAAGGGTCAAAGAAAAATGTCAAGGGTCAAAGAAAAATGTCAAAGGTCAAAGATATATGTCAAGGGTCAAAGGAAAATGTCAAAGATCAAAGAAAAATGTCAAAGGTCAAAGAAAAATGTCAAGGGTCAAAGAAAAATGTCAAAGGTCAAAGAAAAATGTCAAGGGTCAAAGAAAAATGTCAAGGGTCAAAGAAAAATGTCAAGGGTCAAAGAAAAATGTCAAGGGTCAAAGAAAAATGTCAAGGGTAAAAGGAAAATGTCGAAGGTCAAAGGGCAAAGAGCAAAAATCAAAGTACAAAGATCAAAAGGAAGAAGTTCAGATTTTTGAAGTTAAAATGTCTAAGTTTCGCCTTTGCGAATGCCAAAAAAGGTTAAATTAAATTATTTACATAAGAACGTAAACACGAAATTTGTCAAAAATCAAACAGAAAATATCAATAAATAAACAGCAAGAAGAAACACAACAAAACTCTTATCTTGTACGCAAAGAATAAACTAAATAAACTAAATTAAGTAGCGAAAAATGAACGAAGAACAAAAAAATAATTAACCTTTTAAATGCCAGTAGGTAGAACTGTAGCTGTGCACAGCAGGCCGTGAATTTTTAATCAAAATAAATCATTTTTAAATTTTATTTTTATCAATTAAAAACATTACACTTTGATAGGATATTTAAATGACTTACCAAATTTATTCAATGTACGACGTATTTGCTTCCCTTCACTTAGATAAACATACTTTAATTTTTCAGAAAATGTCAGGGTTGCCACAACTTGTCACAGAAATATGGGAACTTGCATTAGAAAAATATTAACAATTAATTAAAAGACTCTATTATTAAGATCGATTGTTTTTTTAAATTGTAAACTAAATATATATATATATATTTTTCTTTTTTTTTTCTTTTTTTTTTTTTTTTGAAAATAAAATTAAAAGTCTTCTAATGTATGGTATTGTTCGAAACACGGTTCAATGCAGAGAGCCACTTTGCACTGCTTGCAGTGATACCTCGATTCTTTTCTTTTATTTTTTGATAGGCATACTACGCATCTGGCCGTAGGTGCTGCTTTTTTTGCAGTTGGAGGTAGTTTGTCCATAAAGTGCCTTTCGGTTAGACGTGATGGCAGATCCGCCTTTCTTTTCCTATGGGTACATTTCGAGGGTATATTAGGTTTATGTTGTTGAATCAGTTGCCTTATCACCTCCATCTGAAACTGTGCTAGCGGCATACGTTTTCCTGTTTTTTGTCGGTGAAGTAAATGGGCATTCAGTAATGCTAGGTCCATTAGGTGAAAGAATATTTTTTTATACCACCTCATTGTCTTCCGCGATGAGTGGACACTCGACAAAACCATATCAGATTGGTCAACTGCACCCATGTTCTTGTTATAGTCTTGAACACTTTCAGGTTTGATTATTGGTTCATTCCGGTATGTGGTTTTGCCTGTTTCGCTTAGAATAGGTGGATGAAGAGTTGTGAGCATACAAACCTCCCTTTTATCCTTCCAAATTTGGGCCGAAAGGGTGTCGGTATGAAAATTTTTCATTTCCCCCTTCTTCAGTTTTTCAGTGAACTTTGGCATACCTTTTCGGTTTCTTCTTACAGTACCACAAGCATTCGTTTTCCGATCATGGAGCCTTTGGAGTAAAAGAGGACTAGTGTACCAGTTATCAATGTACAGTGTATGTCCCCGATCTAAATATGGCTCCATGAGTGTCATGACTAAGCTCCCTGATATGCCTACATGTGGATGTGGTACGTATTCTGTCGTTTTCCCAGTGTAAATAATGAAGTTCAGAACATATCCCGTAGCACAGTCACACAGTACAAAAAATTTAATCCCAAAACGGCTTGCTTTTGATGGAATATATTGCCTAAATGACAGTCTGCCTTTGAATAGAAGCAAACTTTCATCAATGCAAATATTCATGTAAGGAAACATGTACTCTCCAAATTTTTTTTTAAAATTATCCACTATGTACCTTATTTTGAACATTTTGTCCCCACCTGCTTGCTGAGTATTGTCACTAAAGTGGAGCATGCGAAGGATTATTTGAAATCTATTTCGAGACATGGTATCTGAATATATGGGGGAGTAAAGTAGAATGTCAGTTGACCAGTGGTCTTGAATTTTATTTCTCGAATTGCAGGCCATCAAGTGACACAAAGCCAAAAAAATGTATAGTTCCTCAATTGTTGTGTCAGTCCATTGTTTTAGCCTCCAAGTCAACTCATTGCAGTTGCTCTTTACATATTGGTACTGCTTATTTGTCTCATCACAAATGTAACTCATTAGGGTAGTAGACATGAAAAGTTTGAAGAAGTCTACTTCCCTTGTTCCAACATTTTCAATATTGGAACCTGAACTTGCACAATCGAAAGTATTAATTTTGGGAATAAAATCATCAGTTTTCCAATCGAAAACTGGCGTGGATTCGTCGATCAGAGATATATCAGGAAAATCTTGTTCGTCATCACCAATCTCAAAATCAACATCACTGTCATCGGAATCCGGAGTACGGCCGGCATCTTCCATGAAATCTTCATCCAATTGTTCATGTCCAGATGTATTTGGTTCACTCTCCATTGTCGGCTAAATAAATGTCCCAATTTACGTAAATCAAAAACACAGAAAACACACAGAGCAGAGTTGAAACACGAAAAAAACGGTAAACAAATGTACAAACAACACAGAAAACACACAAACAAGTTAAAAAATTGATAATTGTTCCGCACAAGTATCAAAAACTAAAAAAAATCAATAAATTATAATAAACTTATTGACGCGCATCAGATATCGACAATAGACCCGCGAAAACTGACAACCCTATTTTAGTGACTCTGTCTTCTGTCAAACGAAGCTCGTGGGTAGATCTCTGTAAAATCGATAATATCAGAAAACTGTAATTTCGTCTGTTTAGTGAAGTACTACAAAATTATCCCAATAGATGTCTCTGTGTTTTCCATATTTTAAATTAACCAAAAAAACGGGACGTGACATGACACAGAGGCTCAAACCAGAGCGAGAATACTCGCTCTTTTTCTATAGCCGGCCTGCTGGGCACGGCCAAGAATGCGAGTAATCTCGCTCTTGGCACAGAAGCGGTTAAATGAATTAAACATACCATTTTATGAAGATATTTTGTCACCTGTAGACGAATAGTCGCAAACTACGTATCGATGAATGGTAGAAGTAATCTGCTTTCTGCTTTCTACTGGTAGACAGGTGGCGGTAGTGTGCCTGAAATGAAAAAGTGAGAAGAATTCATTATTTTTTACTATTGTCGTTGATCGAAAAACATATGATTTTATAGTCTATGGAAGAATATGCGTGTGTGATTGGAGGACTTGAAGAGGCGAGGGAGGAGGAAAGTAGAAGACTTGTCCTGTAAGGGGAAACGTCAGGGACTTAAAAAAAAAAAAAAAAAAAAAAAAAAAAAAAAAAAAACCCGTATTGACATTGCTTTGTGATGTAGCTGTTGCTGTTGCTGTGATTGTTGTTTAATTGATTTTTACGTGTATTGTATTTATATGTTATTTTTGCACACGCAGCCTACACAGGCTTGATGATATTTTTACGTTGCATTCGTCGTTAGCGAATAAAGAGGTAAATGATATGATGATTCATTTTATCAAGCACCCGATAATGGATGTATATACGTACATGTACGTAATAGACGCCATCGTATATACGTTATATGTTAGGTACATAAATCGAAATGAATGAACTTATAAATTGCATGTTGCTTTGACCTTTTTGACGAACGTGCAAAAAGGTCAAAGCAACATGCAAAGATATGCAAAATTTACTTGCCATTTTTAGTAATACTTGTTTTACTCGGGATCGTTTTGCTGCTGACTTCATTTGTGTTTATCGAATGTCACTGACAGCTCCTTTTGACGCGTTGTTTTCTCAGTGTAAAAGTTTCTAAAAGATTAAAAGTTTTGTGAATATATTATATATTGTATAAAAAAGGAAGAATCGGTTTCTAACATTAATTCATTATTGATCCGTCGTCGCGATATTCGTTCATTATTTCCAATCAACCTTTCAGAAAAACGATAACCTCAAAACTCCCAAAGAAAAATTGTTTCCACAGAAAAATACCATTCTCGATTATATATTATCCTCGCAACTCTGTTCCGTTGTTCCCGTGAACACTGTGTTTTCTCTTACGTTTCCTTTTGGAGTAATTTCCAGAGTGATTACAGTCTCATGTTCGAGATTTTTATATTCGTCAAATCTCTCTGAACAATCCACCGATCCCCATCGTTTATAAACCCAACATGAGTTCTGCTGGGATAACCATAACGTGACATGTCCACGTCTACGTGTGCAAGTGTGTGTTCATTTTCAATTTCGTGGATTTGCACGTACATGCACGTGTAACTGCACGTGTTAATTCACGTGTAATTGCACGTGTAATCGCAGTTGTAATTGCACGTGTACTTGCACGTGTAATTGAACATGTAATTTCACGTGTAAAAGCACGAGTAATAACACGTATACTTGCACGTGTAATTTCACGTGTAATTGCACGTAATAGCACGTGTAATTGCACGTGTAAATCTACGAGTAATGACACGTGTAATTGTACGTGTAAACGCACGTGTAATCGCACGTGTAATTTCACGTGTAATCGCACTCACTGACAGTTCCGTTTGACATTTTAACTATGACCTTTGACCTTTGAACTGAGACATTTGATCTTTGACCTTTGCCCTTAAAATTAATACATTTTTACTTTGTCCTTTGAAATTTGAACTTTGACCTTTGAACTTAGACATTTGAACTCTGAACTGAATCATTTGAACTTTAAACTTAGACATTTGAACTTTGACCTTTGACCTTTGAACTTTGACATTTGCGCTCTGACTTTTGAACTTTGACCTTTGAACTAAGATATTTGAATTTTGAATCTTTGAATTTAGACATTTGAACTTTGACCTTTTAACTTTGAACATTGAACCTTGACATTTGATCTTAGACATTTTGACTTTGACCTTTGACCTGTGATCTTTGAAGTAAGACATTTTTAACTTTCACCTTTGACCTTTGACATAAAGAATAAGAAGAAAAGAAGATGAAGACGGAGATGGAGATGAAGATAGAGATGGAAGATGATATGATGAATCAGATGAAATGAAGATGAAAAAGGAAACGGAGATGAAGACGGAGATGGAGAAGAACACGGAGATGAAAACGGAGATGATGACGGAGATGAACACGGAAATGAACACGGAGATGAACACGGAGATAAACACAGAAATGAAGACGGAGATGAAGACGAAGATGGATATGAACACGGAGATGAAGATAGAGATGAACACGGAGATGAACACGGAGATGAAGACAGAGATGAACAAGGAGATGAACACGGAGATGAACACGGAGATGAAGACGGAGATGAACGCGGAGATGAACACGGAGATGAACACCGAGATGAAGACGGATATGAAAACAAAGATGAACAAGGAGATGAGCACGGAGAGGAAGTCTGAGATGAACATGGAGATGAACACGAAGATGAACACGGAGATGAAGACAGAAATGAAGATGGAGATGATAACGGAGATGAACATCGAGATGAACATGGATATGAACACTGAGATGAAGACGGAGATGAACACTGAGATGAAAACGGAGATGAACGCGGAGATGAACACGGAAATGAACGTGGAGATGAAGACGGAGATGGACACGGAGATGAACATGGAGATGAACACGGAGATGAAGACGGAGATGAACACGGAGATGAAGATGAACACGTAGATGAGCACGGAGATGAACACGGAGGTGAACACTGAGATGAACACGGAGATGAACACGGAGATGAACATGGAGATGAACACGGAGATGAAGACGAAGATGAAGACGGAGCTGAAAATGGAGACGGAGATGAAGATGAATACGGAGATGAGCACGGAGATGAGCACGGAGATGAGCACGGAGATCAGCACGGAGAAGAACACGGAGATAAACACGAAGATGAACACGGAGATGAACACCGAGATGAAGATGGAGATGAAAACGGAGATGAACGCGGAGATGAACACTGAGATGAACACCGAGATGAAGACGGATATGAAGACAGAGATGAACAAGGAGATGAGCACGGAGAGGAAGACTGAGATGAACACGGAGATGAACACGGAGATGATGACATAGATGAAGATGGAGATGAACACGGAGATGAACATCGAGATGAACACGGATATGAACACTGAGATGAAGACGGAGATGAACGCGGAGATGAACACGGAGATGGAGACGGAGTTGAACACGGAGATGAAGACGGAGATGAAGATGAATACGGAGATGAAGACGAAGATGAAGACGGAGATGAAAATGGAGACGGAGATGAACACGTAGATGAGCACGGAGATGAACACGGAGATGAACACTGAGATGAACACGGAGATGAACACGGAGATAAACACGGAGATGAAGACGAAGATGAAGACGGAGATGAAAATGGAGACGGAGATGAAGGCGGAGATGAAGATGAATACGGAGATGAGCACGGAGATGAAGATGAACACGGAGATGAAGATGAACACGGAGATGAAGACGAAGATGAAGACAGAGATGAAGATGGAGATGAAAACGGAGATGAACGCAGAGATGAACACGGAGATGAACACGGAGATGAAGACAAATATGAAGACGGAGATGAAAATGGAGACGGAGATGAAGACGGAGATGAAGATGAACACGGAGATGAAGACGAAGATGAAAACGGAGATGAAAATGGAGACGGAGATGAAGATGAGCACGGAGATGAAGACAGAGATGAAGACGGAGATGAACGTGGAGATGAATTCGAAGATGAAGACGGAGATGAACACGGAGATGAACACGGAGATTAACTCGGAGACGGAGTTGAACACGGAGATGATAACGGATATGGAGATGAACACGGAGATGAAGACGGAGATGAAAACGGAGATGACGGAGATGAACACGGAGATTCACATGGAGATGAACACGTAGATGAACACCGAGATGAAAACGGAGATGATGACGGAGATGAACATGGAGATGAACACGGAGATGAACACGGAGATGAACACGGATACGGAGACGGAGATGAATACGGAGATGGAGATGAAGACGGAGATGAAGACAGAGATGGAAAAAGAGATGAAGATGAAGAAGACGATGAAGATGAAGAGGATGATGATGACGCAGATGAAGACGGAGATGAAGATGGGGATGGAGACGGAGATGAAGACGGAGATGAAAATGGAGACGGAGATGAAGTAGTGAGTGAGATGAGATAGTCAAGTACTAGAACATTGTGATCACTTAAAGAATCATCTTTATTTGATATTACACAAATATTCTCACTATTATTAATATTTTTTATATTATTAGTATTTATTTAATATTACCCTGGGCTGGTCCCTGAACGCAGGAGTGAATGAACCTTACCTTCATGTAAGTATTGATCAAGATGCAGTGCATAAAGGTAGGGTAGCTAGTTGCTCTTGTGCTAGGCACTTTATACTTCTAAATTCATAATATAAATACAGTCGAACTCGGTTATAACGAGGATGAAGGGACCGACTGATTTTGCTCGTTATAACCGTTCCTCGTTATGTCCGAGAATATGTTTTTTTTTTAAATACGTATCACATAAAGTTTTTTTATTTGGAATGGTCACATGACACAATGTGTCATAATTGAAATATAAATCATTCAATTCACCCATTACACACATGTCATCTTTTTCTGTCAATCCAATTATTCTTATGAAAAATGGAAAATCTTGTGCTGCTTGAGTACAAAACCATTGTAGCAGTTTGATAAAAATTCGTACGATCACAGTTCCCATTTGTTTTTTTTTAATGCAGATAAAAATACAATATTGACACTGAGAATGACGAAAACTTTTTAACACTTCAATTTTAATTGCCTGTTAAGGAGAGACGCTTTTTCTTATTTGTACGTTTGTTGATAATTCGAGGATTTGTTTTAACTGACCTGCTCTAGAATTGATCTGACATTCCCCACCTCGTAATGTTTATTATGCAATGTCTATAGTAAACATAGAACATGAAAAAAAATTTGAAACTATCGTAAAAATCCCCGAAACAAGCATGACGTTCAAAAACTATATAATAAGTTATTGTAACAAAGTAGGTCCTTATAGATATGACAAAGCTTGCAATTTGCAACATGCAATTCAAAACCCATATGCGTGAAACCTTTTTTACTGTCGGTGACAACACCAAATTAGTACTTAAGAGTCATTAACGTAATTCGATCCCGGCGGCAACGGTCTAATTGCCTGGTCGGATTTTATTGCTTAAGGTCGAAAATGTTTTAAAGCATTCAAATATTTTCAACATTAAAAAAAAAGACAATCTCTTTTTGCTCCCTATAGCCGAGAAGTTCTTCGTTATAACCGTGAATAAATGTATGGAGAAAATCAGAAACCAAAATGTCAACGAATGTTTCCTCGCTACCGTGCTCGTAATAACCGAGTTCGGCTGTATACGATTAATAAAAATTGCTCACTGTTCGGTATTTATTTGGAAAAGACCTGGCAACCCTGCTTATAAGTCACCGTCGACGGTATACCGATCCCTGCAATGTCGCTGTTGAGCTTATCTATACGGTTTAGTTCTCTGCTTCAAAAAAATTCGCAACATCTCCGAGTCCGACGTAATGTTGACATTTGGCAAACGCAAATATCTAACTATGATAGGAGACTCGTCGGTTGCCGGGAGCCGGGAGGATGTCGGACGGCCGATGCGGCGACGCGATGCGTGTCTGTTCTTGTTCCGATTCGGAACAAGCACGGACAAACATCACCTCCAGAGTTAATTTCTGAATTGCAATGAAGATGTTTATTTGTTTACATATTTTAACTAGTTTTTATTTAGTTTGGTGCGTATCAACCTCTTCTTCTTCTAGATACCTAGTTCGATTTGCCGCATAATTTACTACTTAATTTACTAGCGAATTGAAATCGTTTTTATTCGAATTTAGCCGGTGATCGAGAAAATTTAAAATTTATGTGGGACATACGGAGAACTGTCAAAATCAGTTATAATAGGTGCATATGATTTGAACTGTGAGAAAAAAAACTCAATATTCGTTAATATTATTGACTGTAGGCATTGTACTTATGAATTAAAGCCTGCACAATAAAGATAATCATCAAACATGAATGATTTACATTTCATGAGCACACAACGGAATTATGTAGGAGCAATGAGGATTATTTTCTCGTTACTGCTGGAGTTGCAACTGAATATACAAGAATGACTTGCATGTCACCCTTGAAGTATATTATATACTTCAAGGGTGACATGCAAGTCATTCTATCACATCACGTGTTATGTGATATATACTGTATATATCACATAACACGTGATGATGACATTTAAAATCTGCGGATAAATGTAAGATTAGCATTTAATGTGAAGTTCTATAGGAACCAACATGCGTGGTATTTTATTCAGTTTTAGATGAATAAGTTGATATCACATATAGATTGGATCAAACGCGGAATAACGAAGTCGGAGCTTAGCTAGTGTCCGCATGGCGTATGCGACATGCGACTGAAATTTCACACATGGAAAATCTTTGTTTCACACCGACAATTTTACTAAAAATCAAAAAATAAAACACAAAACAAAATAATAATAATAGGAATATACAATACATAAACATTTTTTTTATAAATTAAATTATTATAATCACACAATAATAGACACACATGGGTGGGTATCTTATAAATAATTATTTGTAATCAATTCCTTAAAATGTGTATAGGTACTGTCCAATTTGAATATAATAAATAACAAATGAAAAAAAGAATCACAAAGTAATTCGTTATTTTAATATCCACATTCAACATTAAAAAAACAAATAATATTACTATTATAAAAATACAATGCACATTCTTTTTTAATACAAGTTTTACGCATATAATATATCAGATGAAAAAATAATTTGACGTGAAAGTTCCTTTCACATTGAATAAGGAAGCTGATGATTGTGTAATATAAATTTGTCAAAATAAATATTGTTTACAAAACACGACATCCGTGCATGATCCGTGTACACTTCTGAAGGGTAAAAATGACCAAAGCGCAGAAAAACAAGCACTAACGCGTATTAAAAATGCGTGCGAATATAGATCACATAGGCAAACGTTTTTGAGGTTATTAAGTTGAATTTCGTATGACACATATTTAGGATTTTGCAAAAACCGTAAATAACATCTCCAACATTTAGGAAGAAAAATAAATTAAGCTAGGGGAGACCACAGAAAAAGATAAAACATTGCCTCTATCAAAATCGGAAATACAAGGCACAGCATTGATCTTTCATACCTATTGACATATTTTACCATCCGGTTTCATCAAGGGTTATTTGTATTTAATGTTTATATGTAGTATATAATTTTGATGTAAGTATGCCGTATGGACGTTTTGCTTGAAGGTAAGGGAATAATAAATCATCTACAAATAGGTTTCGGCGCCATTTCTTTTCGCCATATCGCTCACTCCTTTCAAGAACGTCATAAATCAAAAAACTTGATTTTTCAGGAGAATGATTTTAAAGTTTATAAATATAATATTATGTATTAAAAATAAATATCAAGCCACTAATTGAACTTTTTACTTTGCAACAGATCTTTTTAGGTAAAACCTGAAGGTTCTTTCTCCATTTGAAAAATATTTAGTATATTTAAAAAAATAACTAAACAATACCTTTTCTTCAAAGTGCAAAAACAATACTTTCTGCCCTGTAGCGGGTTAATATTAAGTTAAAAGTATGACTCTTTTGCTGGGATATAGTACATTTTCTGGGCATTCCGAAAACATGCACAACTGAAAATTGACGATTTTTGATTTATGACGTTCTTGAAAGGAGTGAGCGATATGTTAGAAATTGTTATTTTTATGTGCTTTTAAATGAAAAATTCATGTGAATTATGAAAAAAAGCCATTTCGTTTCTACGTACGCGGCTGATAAGTTAACTAGTGAGAAATTTAAACAAGTGAGATTTAAAGATTGAGGATATGAATGAGTAACTTTGAGACTGATTTTTTCTGTGGTAACAAATAATAATCAATACTTATAGTTGTTGCAAACTATCACTTTGCGAAAAAAAGTCAACTAAATTATAAATTAAATAAGGAAGTTTTGTCCTTATTTAAAATTTCAAAATAAATCGGTATTCGTTATTATTGCTTTGTTATTGTTATTTGATTGTTTGGCACGTAAGCTGATATGAGAATTGAAGAATGTCATACTGTATGACTCATACACCGCCCGCAAAATAAGTTTATGGTTTATAAAAAAAACAAAAGTACTAACATATCGGTTAGTTAACTCAAATTTATTCTAAATTTATTCTCATTTAAAAAAATCAACGAATCGAATTGCGTTGTTATAAATTATGTGTACCGTACCTAAATTTGCATTACCTGGGGAGATGTGATTTGATGTGTGATAATGAAGAAATACATCCAGCGCTTGCAGATATATCCGATGTTGAAGTAGAAGCTGTTGAAAAAAATGTAAATGTAAATAAAATTTAAATAAATTGCAATCAAAATGCCATCGATTATCGGATCATTATTTGAAATGAAACATGTTTCTACTAATATGATCACACGATGAACGTGCAAAAGGGTCAAAGCAATGCACGAATCAGTTATTTCACATAGTAAGTACAGTGGAACGTATACATGACGAGTAATTCGCATAACGAACAAAGAATTGTGAAAAGGTTTCTCTTTTAACGAGCGACATCTCGTTATGACGAGCAGAGAAAGGGCAAGTCCCTTTTTTACGTCATTCACTTGTGAGCCGGGACTTTCGTGGCTTGGGAAGGAGTCACCAAGAAGGCCCCTTTATTATACTTGGAAAAACTTTGGCCAGAGAGTGTTGTCGAATGTAATTTTGAAACAGTACCTGTGAAGTCTACAGTCAACGAGATTGTGTCAAAAGTCAATATCATGGGACTCTGGGTGGATAACAACGATATTGAAGGTCTTGTTAAAGAGCACAGCTAAGAGCTGACCACCGAAGAGCTTATGGAGTTGCATCATGTTTCATAGCAAGAAATTATGGAGGAGAGCTTGTTAATGGAGGAGGAGGAAGTAGCAGATCAACAATCTTCTAGCACAATAAGAGAAATGCTGAAAGCATGGGAAACTGTTGCATCGTATAGTAAGAAGCATCATTCTAAGGTGGGTATTCGTGGTACAAATTTCAATGATAATGATGTGGCAGGTTTTCGCCAAATTTTTAAGCTTCTGCAAAAACAAATGTCTTTAGACGATTTTCTAGTTTAAAGAAATTAATTATTTGTCTTAAACTCATATTTTGATTTAGGTTTTTTTCAAATCTGAATTGTTATCCAAGTAGTTACACTCCTTAACAATTTATAAGTTATCTTCTTTGAATATACGTTAATATATTTTTTAAAATATTATACTAACGGCATGGAATGCATTATCGTATTTTACATTGATTTCTATGGGAAAACATGTTTCATGTAACGAGTAAGATATTGGAACGAAATTTGCTCGTTATAAGAGGTTCCACTGTATACTTAATTTCGCTCTCATTTTATGAAAAGGGCATGCAAAATTTACTATATTTTCATAACAAAACTTGTATTGCTCGGGATGGATTTGCAAAGTGCCTTAATTTCCGTTTGTTATCATTGACAGTTTCTTCAGACGCGTTTTTATTTTCGTATAGACTTCCTAAAGCTTGAAATAATGGTTGGGATATCCTGGAGAGACCACATCTCGAACCACGAGATATTGTACTACGAATAATCGAAGAAAGAAGGCACCTACTCGCGACTATCACGAAGAGACGCGCCAAAGGGATCCGTCCCGTGTTATAGTTATATTGATATCAGTAGTGATTTTTTAATCAATACTTTTGATTTACGAAAATTTATGAAAAATTAAGAGGAAAGTGTATTTTTGTTGACAAAGTATTACAAAATAAACCTAACGAAAGACAAATATTGATGAATAAAATAATTAAGAGCAAAGTGTATTTTTAATGAACAAAATAAGTAGAATCAATAATTTAAAAAAACGACATAAAAACAAAAATTTAACACCCGTCCTTAGTGTGTTAAAACACAGATACGCAAAATTACACCGCGCTGCCTTCGACGATACAGATTGATTTTGCCCTTTACAACGTTGCCAAATCTATGCAACAGCAAATATGTGTGTATATATTTTTCAAATACTGTTTCCATTATATAAAGCGTAATGTGTTTTTATGTTAGTTAAGGTAAAGTTTCGTTTAATTAGGTTTTTTATGAGAGTTGCATTATTATCTTTATTACGTAGGAAGTTTATAATACATCAGTTAGTGGGTTTTTGTTTCTACTCGTAGGTCAAATCTGTGTAGAGAACAGGAGGGATAATCTAGTGTGAGCCAATCGTTGACTTCTCGGCATTCGGTCATTGCTGGGAGGGAAGTCTTGTTAACTTTGGTTTAGTTATGAACATTTGTTAGGTTAGGTAAGATTCCAGTAATTTTTGTAAAGTTAGATTAGGTTAGGTTTAATTTGGTTGAGTTAAGATTTGTTAGGTTATGTTATGTCAAATTATGATACCTTGAAGAAACCCAATTGACCAGGATGTTCTCGCTGGCGGCCGTTGAGATTGGTTAGTTTGATTGCTTCTCCTCGTTGTCAGCTTCTCTTTGAGTTCCATCATGTTGCTGGACCACTAGTACTTGGCACTACAGTTGTCAGCTCTTCAACCACTCGAGTGTCCTCAGCTGCTTGTCCCTGCATCGGAATGCAGTCCGCGAGTGGCGTGATGGAAGAGCATAAATATCGTTGTGCGCCGCGTTCGTTATTCGAGGCATCACTGTAAATTAATAATAAAATAATTATTGTTTGATAAGAAAAAAAAATCAATTTTATTTTAAGTTAATAATATAAATAAACAATTATATTAAAATGGGTGTTATGGTTACCGTATTGGAAGTCCTAGGTTCGATACCCTTGTGAAAATAAATATAAGTAATTTTACACTCTAATATTCATTTAATATTACCATGGGCTGGTCCCTTAAGCGCAAAAGTGATCACCTAACATTCATGTAACTATTGATCAAGATAACACTGCAACAAATAAACGCGTTTTTATCTTGATCGTTAACACACGAAGGAAAGGTAATCAGCCCTCCGCATCAGGTATCAGTCTACTGTGATACCTGAAGCGTATCTTTGTATATTAAAAAATAAGAAATGAAGAAATTAGGATCAAAACCAGAATACCTAAAAAATTTTGACGTCTGGTTTATAGTTGTTTATAGCAATTTCTCCAATTTAACAACAACAACAAAACTTTTGAATACTAAGATGAACGATATTTTTAAATCGGTGATTTTTACCGATGACTTTGATGGTCACCACTTTTACCTACAACCCGATTCTCCGCAAAGTGACGACCCTGGTCCTAGTTATATTGATATTTGAATGATTACAGCTCGACTAAACGAACGTGAACTTCAAAGACAACAACGCCTGGAGGCGCGTTGCAGGAGCCTGGGTGAGGACCGACATCGGATCCGTTATAGTTCACAAGGAACTGTCACGAGAGGTGGTATCATACATGATATAACTAGCGAAGGACATTGGTACCCTAAACCAAGCTAGGCCAACCCTCTTCTAGTGGAACGGAAGGTCTGCTGACGACTATCAACAATCCGGCTTCTGAGGAGTTTTGCGTGGTTTTCTCCCAGCGATGAGCAAATGCTGACAAGTTTCTGATTGGTCTACACTAGATCCCAACCTCCTGTTCCCAACACAGATTAAAATATAACATCTTTTTTAAGTTAGAAGAAAAAAAATCACTTAATGATCTTTACATCGTTTATAAACCTTGTACATCATAATAAGTATAATAAGTAAGGTTAAAAATAGATGCAACTCTAAACTGACCATTTATTTTGTCCTTAAAACGGGACATCTACCGATTTTTACGTAAAATAGTACATATATTCAAGAAAACACATATTTTTTCATAGTTTTTATGTATTAATAAAAAGAAAAGGAATTTTGAAAAAGAAAATAAGAGAAATAAATGATACGAATATGAAAGAATTATGTTGTTTCATATTTTTGTGATGAACAAATTTTCTTGAGTATTTTATAAATTTTATTAAGTGGGTTTGCTTTATAAATTATTTAGTCTTAGCACATGACTCACCAGCCACCTGTTGTAGCCATATGCAACGAAATCAGGCTAGGATTTGTTCAGCAAAGTTATATATTTGTACTACAATACAAACTACCGTCGATTTTTGCACTTTTTTTAAATTGGTACCGTCTTTCGCTCTTTTTTGAAAACGGCACATTTCGACGTCCCGAAACTTTGAAACGGGACGTATGGTCACCGATAAGGCTGGCTTTTATCACAAATATTATGACAAAAAAAATATTTGGAAAAAACAGGTCATCAAAGTAATTCACAAATATTTTAAGCCATAAACATCACATATAAGTGAGATACTGTTTTGTCACTGCGGACAACAAATGAGCTCGGCCCTCAATACGTGTTTCGACATTATAAGCACTGTTGTGAAATATTTTTATATGGAGAAAAAGAGAAATGTATAAATAATGTGATATCTACCAAAGACAGACGCGGAGATGGACGAAGTGAAGCAGTCGCTGTTAAAGGCTACACGATAAAGATAATTATCAAATATGGATGATTTTAATTATCATGAGCACACATCGGGCTTATGTAGGAGCAATGAGCATTTCTCTCGAGTGCTGGAGTTGCAACTAACTACGAGAACGACTTACATGTCGCCCTCGAAGTATATGTCACGTAACACGTGCTGATGAAATTTAAAATCAGCGGATAAATGTAAGATTAGCACTTAATGTGAAGTTCTATCTATAGGAAGCACCGTGCGTGGTATTTTATTCAGTTTTAGATGAACGAGTTTATACCACATATAGATTGGATCAAACGCCGAATAACGAAGTCAGACCTTAGCTAATGTCCACATGGGACATGCGACTGGCATTTCACACAATGTGTGAAATGTGTTCATGTCATGAAAAATGTTTGTTTGGCACCTACAGGTTTACATGGGTATCTCAATAATAATTATTTGTAATCAATTCCTTAAAATGTTTATATTGGCCAATTTGAATATAATAAAAATATATCAAATGAAAAAAACAAAAATCAATAAGTAATTAATTATTGTTATATTCTTGGGGATATTAAAATAATAAAAATAAAAAAACAAATAATAATATTACAATAATAAAAATACAAAGCACAAATGTTTACATAAGATATCGGATGAAAAAATAATTGGACGAGAGAGGAAGCTGATGATTGTGTAATATTTATAAATTTGTCAACATAAATATTATCAATACAAAACACGACATCCGCGCATAAAATATGACCCGCGCACACTTCTGAAGGGTAATAATGACCTAAGTGCAGAAAAACAAACACTTAAGCACGAATTACAAATGCGTGCGAATATAGATTACTCGGGCGAACATTTTTGGAACTATAAGGTTGAATTTCGTATGATACATATTAAGGAATTTGCAAAAAACAGTAAATAACATCTGCAATATTTTAGAAGAAAAATCAATTAAGCTGAGTGAGACCACAGAAGAAAGATGAATCATTGCCTCGATCGAAGTTGAAAACTTCGATTGAGATTGGGGTGCGGATGAGGGTTTTATTATGTTATTATATTTTTACTTGCAGGTATGATAACTGGTAAAGTTATCATAGCCTCTAGAGGGATAGCGAATGTTTTTGCCTAGAATTTTCAATCATGAATTACCAAAAAGTTTATGCAACACCGCTTATCATGACCCTACTTCATGATGAGCGGTGTCGCATAAGCCGTAGTTAGATTTCAGAGTCACTCGGACGTTAGGTAATTAAAAAAAGCAGAATTTATGATTAAATCTAAAAATATTTGAATAACAAATACCATATCTGAAATGTAATTCTGAAATAATCCTAAAACCACAAGCAAATTATGGATGGCGAGGCTAAGGAGTCAGTTATTATGGATGGTGAGGTCTAAAAAGTCCGTTATTAAAATTAAATCAAGTTGTGGCAGAAGGGGGAAACTGTATCCTAAACAAGTAGTTTTTTTTAATGGTCAGGAATATTACTGTTTTTACAATAATATGATTAATAAAAGTAATAATATTAAGAGAACACACAATATATAATTTCTTTAAAAACATTATGTACATACGCTCAAACACCGAAGACGTATGGAAATAGTAACCACTGTGAAATTGTCCACCTCCATGTGCACCACACTGTAACATGTAAAGAAAATGTTTTTTATAGTCCGTTCAAAATGCATTTTTGTAATTATTTTCTTGTAATAAATTGAATTAAATAGAACATTTTTTCTGTGATTCGTTCATTTGTCTCTGTTCTTTTCCCCTAACGAATGTCCGATCACGAGAACGCAATTAATTTACTGATGGTTAAATATTTATATATATTTTACTTTCAACTATTTGAAATAATCCAACGGTGAGAAAACGGTAATGAATGAACGTTTATGTAAAATTAAATTAAAATTGAAATTAAATTAAATAACTATTACTAATTAAAATGACCCAGTTTTCTGTATATAAAATTATAATAAATAAATAATCGATTTGTTATTGTCTTTAATTGATTGGTACTTCCGTATTATCAGTTACTATTAGCCTACGCCAATATAAGATAATGGGATTATGAAGGAGTATGTTATGATGAAGAAAATTATAAAAAAATGGATTTGTTATTGTTATGTAATTGGTCGGTACGTAATCCGATATAAGAAGATGAATAATTTTATCGACCGCCCGCAAAAGAAAATAGGTTTTTAGAAAAAAAGTACGAATTAAAAATTATTTTAGGTTCAGTTATAAGATTAGCTTAAGTTTATTCCGAATTGATTAATATAAAAATAAAGAATAAAATCGGTGAATTGGATTGCATTGTTATTATCGTTGTGTACGTGTTTCTTATTATTCGAATGAGATGCGATATGAAATATGATTAAAAAATGTACATGTGTAAATAAATACTGCGATATAATAAAACTATTATTTTCTCATATGAATATTCATTTTAGTTAATATATGAATAGGTACTCGTATACCTAATCCCAGCACTTGTCGGATTGTAAATCGAAAAGTCAACGTCCGAAGACACGCAAAATTTATTATCCTTTTTTACCAAAACTTGTTTGCTCGGGATCGATTTGCTGCTGACTTCATTGATGTCGCTGACAGCTGACAGTTTCTTTTCACGTGTTATTTTTTTCATGTCGGCTTCTACAAGCTTCGTAACTTTTTCGACTAATATTTACAACAATAGGGATACCCGATTCGATATTCTTTGCCATTATTACCAATCAACATAAACATTTAAGATAGTAAAAATTTCCGAAGAAAGATCTTTTGTGGCAGATATTTCATAATTAACTTTTCTCACGACAACGCATACACTGTGTAATCGCTGTGCATTTCCCGTCGGAGCTGATGAAATCGAATCACTCTCAACAATCGAGTCCCACCTTACATTTAGACCTTGCACGAGCTCTGATAACTCGAGTTGTCACGAAATGTACATTTTTTATCTTTTTTAATTTTAATGATTTATATTTGTATTAATATTGCTGTTTAGTTGGTAGGTGGGAAAATTTCCGTTTAATTTATACTTCATAGTGATAAAATAACAAATACTTTCAGATCGAAGACAATCTCTGCTCCAGCGAGAGGTAATGCTTCACTAGTGGATAATCGGTACTGTTATTACGTGTACGGTACGTGACAACGTTTAATTTATACTTCATAGTGATAAAATAACAAATACTTTCAGATCGAAGACAATCTCTGCTCCAGCGAGAGGTAATGCTTCACTAGTGGATAATCGGTACTGTTATTACGTGTACGGTACGTGACAACGTTTAATTTATACTTCATAGTGATAAAATAACAAATACTTTCAGATCGAAGACAATCTCTGCTCCAGCGAGAGGTAATGCTTCACTAGTGGATAATCGGTACTGTTATTACGTGTACGGTACGTGACAACGTTTAATTTATACTTCATAGTGATAAAATAACAAATACTTTCAGATCGAAGACAATCTCTGCTCCAGCGAGAGGTAATGCTTCACTAGTGGATAATCGGTACTGTTATTACGTGTACGGTACGTGACAACGTTTAATTTATACTTCATAGTGATAAAATAACAAATACTTTCAGATCGAAGACAATCTCTGCTCCAGCGAGAGGTAATGCTTCACTAGTGGATAATCGGTACTGTTATTACGTGTACGGTACGTGACAACGTTTAATTTATACTTCATAGTGATAAAATAACAAATACTTTCAGATCGAAGACAATCTCTGCTCCAGCGAGAGGTAATGCTTCACTAGTGGATAATCGGTACTGTTATTACGTGTACGGTACGTGACAACGTTTAATTTATACTTCATAGTGATAAAATAACAAATACTTTCAGATCGAAGACAATCTCTGCTCCAGCGAGAGGTAATGCTTCACTAGTGGATAATCGGTACTGTTATTACGTGTACGGTACGTGACAACGTTTAATTTATACTTCATAGTGATAAAATAACAAATACTTTCAGATCGAAGACAATCTCTGCTCCAGCGAGAGGTAATGCTTCACTAGTGGATAATCGGTACTGTTATTACGTGTACGGTACGTGACAACGTTTAATTTATACTTCATAGTGATAAAATAACAAATACTTTCAGATCGAAGACAATCTCTGCTCCAGCGAGAGGTAATGCTTCACTAGTGGATAATCGGTACTGTTATTACGTGTACGGTACGTGACAACGTTTAATTTATACTTCATAGTGATAAAATAACAAATACTTTCAGATCGAAGACAATCTCTGCTCCAGCGAGAGGTAATGCTTCACTAGTGGATAATCGGTACTGTTATTACGTGTACGGTACGTGACAACGTTTAATTTATACTTCATAGTGATAAAATAACAAATACTTTCAGATCGAAGACAATCTCTGCTCCAGCGAGAGGTAATGCTTCACTAGTGGATAATCGGTACTGTTATTACGTGTACGGTACGTGACAACGTTTAATTTATACTTCATAGTGATAAAATAACAAATACTTTCAGATCGAAGACAATCTCTGCTCCAGCGAGAGGTAATGCTTCACTAGGGGATAATCAGTACTGTTGTTACGTGTACGGTACGTGACAACGTTTGTATTTAACCATTTCGGTCATAAGTAGCATCCGTGTGCTTAAATTTATTTTAATAAATGTTTCTGAATTTAATAATTTTTTCCTTTGTGTTTTCACAATTATCAAGATTAACTTTATTTTATTGACTCCGTTGTTCTTAATTACGATCAAATATATTATAAGGGTGGTCCAGCCACATAACGCACGATGTTAATTGTAAATAAAACAAAAAGTTTTCAGAGAATTATCTTAATTTTTTTGTATTATGATGAAAGATCTATGACATACCTTTATCCCATGGTCCATATTTTCAATGACGCTGAGGCATAATTGAGGTTCGATGTCGTTAATGTGCCGAATTATCTCATCTTTTAGCTCTTGAATTGATCTTGGCTTATTGAAGTACACCTTTTCTTTTAAATATTCCCAAAGAAAGAAGTCCAACAGTGTCAAATCACATGATCGTGGCGGCCAATTGGCATCGCCACGACGCGCGACGTGAGATAACTCGCCATTGAGTTTCTCGCGCAAAAGAGACATTGTTTCGTTGGCTGTGTGGAAGTGGCACCGTCCTGTTGGAATCACATATCGTCCAGCTCCATATCCTCAATTTCTGGCCACAAATAGTCTGTAACTGCTTGGCCGACCTCATTTACTAAGAAGTACGGCCCGATGACGCCGCCAGCCCATAAACTGCACCAAACGGTCACTCTTTGTGGATGCATCGGCTTTTCAACAATCACTCGTGGATTATCATTTGTCCGAATGCGGCAATCCTGCTTGTTAATGAATCCACTAAGGTGACCAAAAATCACGAAGTGCACGAAATGCATTTTGATTTGAATGTCCATTTTCATAAAACGCTTCAACAATCTTAACACGCTGCTCAATTGTGTACCTCTTCGTGGTTGAATTTGTCAAAGACTGAAACAAAGAAATGTCAAATAAAGTTGGGTAAAAACTAAACATTTAGGTATGACTCACTAACAATTCACACTAAGGACGGGAAAGGTATTTCTACCCATTCGCTCGATTGGTACTTAAGGACGGGGAGGGTATTTTTACCTTCTGCGCCAGCCTCATATCAAAAGCCGAAAAGAAGGAATTATACTAATATGTTTTTATGTGAATATTATATACCAATCTCTTTGGTACTCAATACTTTATGTAGGTACCTACCGAATAAAATAAATAAATTCAGGCCCCGCCTCGTAATTATGAAAACATTTGTAATTAATCTAAAATGTATGGGTAGGTACGTAATTCATATAAACTTCATATATTTCATTCATCGTTTACTTTGTATAATACCACTTTAAAAGTGTTTGTGTAATACCACTTTAAATGCTCAACAATGCTTTCAATATACAATAAGAAAAAAATAATACTACGTGCACTGTGAAAACCAAATATGTTTGAACTTTTGCATATTCACATACGGACAATGAACATGTCGCATTAAAAAGGTCCAGAACTGACGTTTACTAAGTAACGAGAATAGGTGGTTTGGCTTCACAAGGATCGTAGAAATAACACTACTTACTGAACCAACAATTCATGGTCACAACTGTCTCCAAGAAGACACGGACCATGTGCTCCGCATCTTTGAACTCTAAAGAGTGCCGCCATCGACTGCTGTATAGTACTTTTGCATCAGGAGCTATAGCGCCGTCCGGGATGTCTGATACTGACAAATCGTCGGCTGCTCACGTCAGACTACTAGCAGAATTGACTCGGGGAGAAGGCTAAGGAGTTGGCAGATTATAGAAGAGCCTGGAGACAGTTTGTGGACTCCGTACGCGTCACATAGGGAACTGATACGGTTTAAGTATAGTAAATATATTCAATCCGATTTTAATCCAGAATGAAATTTACGTTGCAAAAAAGTAAGCAATTTCCGCGCATAGCGACACGAATTTTAAAGTACTATAATTTACTTTTCTCAAAGTTCGTTTAGAATTAGTCTACTAGTATGTTCAAAGTGATCTATGTCAATCTTGGAGTCATCAAAATGATATTCGAAATAGACTTCGTATCAAAATCTTTTGGAGTCATTCCAACTGACATTTTAGAGAGTGTAATATATTACAAAAATTAGGATTGGTGCTTCGGGAGAGATGAATGTCGGAGTTGGCAGTTTTCCACCGGGAACTATATGCTATTGGTCATTATTGTAGGACAAATGAAAACTGGGCGTTGGCTTATGGCTTATGGCTATATCTTCACCTAAGTACAAAATCAAATAACTATCTAGAATAGGGATTACATTAATTTAATTACTCGGAGAAAGCTTCATTTTATTTCTTACGTGTATTGTGTATTTTATTATTGAATTATTCATACATTGCATTGGCGTCTACTCACCTTATACCGATCCCTGTCCCCAGTACCGGATTAGAGTAATGGCGGCTCTTAGCTAAAATATAAATGCGGCCTATTAGTTTTAATTTTATAAAAAAAGTTATGGATATTCCAATTAAAATTATCTAATAGATGTATTAGATACATAGCTGAAAAAAAGTAACCAAATTAATGGAATCGAGCAAACAACTCATGTGTCCTTACTCACAGCATTCTTGCCCCACCCTTTATTAGTTTAAACCATTGGTCGGCAACCTTTTGTTGTAAAAGGGCCAAATATTTTACTTAAGGATTGGTGCGGGCCGCACTTAGACCACATGTTATCACAGTATACCTACACTATTTGTGTACAAATGTTTAGTTTTGAAAAAAGTTTATATATTATATACCCGAAAGCTAAACTGGCAGTGCACAACGGAGTCCTGGTTCCAGCCTTAATGTATGGGAGTGAAGCATGGAGTTGGCAAAAGAAGGATATAAGTAGACTGAATGCAGTCGAAATACGATCTCTCAGAAAAATGTGAGACAAAACGATGTATGATAGATGTTTGAATAGTGAAATAATTTGTAAAATAATAAGTTGGCGAAATTGTGTCAACGCATTATTATTTAATAAATTTGTAGCATGAATAGCCAACTCCTTATTATTATATTAATGTACGATGCAACAATTTCTCTTATTGTGCCAGAAGATTGTTGCTCTGCTACTTCTTCCGTTAACAAACTCTTCTCCATAATATCTTGCTGTGAAACACGATGCAACTCCATAAGCTCTTCAGTGATAAATATGCGAATCTAGTGGTCAGCTCTTGGCTGTACTGTTTCACAAGCTCTTCAATATCGTTGTTATCCACCTCGAATCCCCGTGATATTGGATAATGAAGTTTTTTTCCAAGCAGAAGTGAGGGTCCTCTTGGAAAACCTCCTTGCCAAGCCGCGAAAGTCCCGGTTCACAAGTGAATGTCGTGAAAAAGGGACTCGTCATAACGAAACATCGGGAGCAACTTTTTCACATTTTTTGCTCGTTATGAGAATTCCTCGTTATAAGAGGTTCCACTGTAGTTAGTTAGTTAGTTAGTTAGATAGTTAACAAATTCAAAATCATAAGAGTGATTTCACTTTGTCGATAAAATTTTCTTATTAATTCTTACTAAGCCGTCCGATCATGGCGAGTGTAGATCTATAAATTCGTTATGTGGGCTGCACTGATCCGCCCATCCGCCCACGTCTCGTCTGTTGCTCTTGACGACACCTACACCTTCAGTTATGAATGTTCTTCTTGAGCCTCCAGGGCACATCGTTTCAAGTTTTCCGAGATCGACAGCTGTACGTGTGATAATGAGACCCCTCAAGATGACCCTCACCTATTGACGCTTTCCCTTTTCAGTTTTCAAAGACAACAGCTGGAGGTGAATTGCAGGAGCCTGGCTAAGGACCTATTCGAGATTGGATCCGTGATAGTTCACAAGGAACTGCCGTAAACCAAGCTAGGACACAAAATGCCGAACCCTCTTCTAGTAGAACGGAAGGTCTGCTGACGATAGCCAACAGTCCGACTTCTCCTGAGGAGTTTTATGTGGTTTTCTCCCAGCAATGAGGAAATGCTGAGAAGTTCCTGATTGGCCCAAACTAGATCATCCCTCTTGTTCCCAAAACAGATTAAAATATAAAATAAATTTAAGTTAGAAGAAACAAAAATCCACTTAAAGATCTAGTAACATTGTACATAATAAGCAAAGTAAATAATAAATGCAATTCCCATCTAGAAAAAAAAGTAAACCTCCAGGGCAGATTCTTCTGCCACCAGTCGTGCCTTCTCTGCCTCCGCCCTTTCTGCTGCGATCCTCGCTCTCTACCTGGTCACCCTTACGCATGTGGCAGATTACTCCATGTGCGAAGCCATGTATCTCGTACTCCCAGATATGCTGGGTGGTGAGTGAAGGAATTGGGTTGGCTTCCATCGTTTGTTCTAGATCAAATTCAATTTGTAACGTCTAATGGTACTGGACGTAGAGAGACGGAGAAAACACCAGCTCAGGAACGAAAATTTGTTGCCTTAAATTTAAGTGTGAGAAGAGCAAAGGCGGCGCCGGTGTCGACATGGTGGTGCCTGAAGTTGCGATCTTGAGTCTGTGCACAATGTCTTGCGTCTTGATTCTAAGCAGTACTGAGCACACTAGAAATTTTTGCCCCACCCTTTTTATACCATTCCAGCGGGTACCCGAGGTGTGGGAGTTTACCCTCGAAATTCTTACCAGTAATTAAATACTTAAATATTTCGAAATATGCGTTGTTCTTTTCTATTATATTTATGTGTTTATAATCTTAATATATACAGGAATACAACATAATAACAATTTCAAAATAAAAATTGTACACAAATAATCATAAATTCTCACACAAATTAGACCATATTTCTAAGGCGCATACAATTATACATACCTACGGGTGTTATCTCCCCTGATTGAAAAAGACGATGTCTATCTTCTTTCTTTGGCCAAGTTATGTTCTCAGTAGTCGAAATGGAATTTTAGATAAAAATAATGCATTTGGTTGAAAATAAATTTCTACTACACAACTAATTTGGAATTAACAATTCCCTTATACATACCTTCCAGGCATATTTGCAGCATAGTCTGTGTTCTGCATTTAGAAACGTTTTTTCGGTATTCATTTTCGATGTATGTGTGGCTTTCTAGGGGAATAAAAGTTAGGAATCTTTCCACTGGTTGTCCATCCGCTGGTGACACTTATCTAATAATCGTTGTCAATTGATCACCATGTGAAATATCTGGTGTGTATAATGCTATTATTCAGTAAAAGTGCGCAATACCAAATCAAAAGTCACGAAAACTAATGTAAATAATCGAGTTTGGGTCTCAACACTCCTCAACGCGTCCATATGTTACGGTACTTTGCATTTATCAAAGATACGTATTACTATACGTAGACCCAAACTCGATTATTTACATTAGTTTTCGTGACTTTTGATTTGGTAATTTTGACGGGAATTGTAATGTGGGGACTGACATTTCGTCGAAACGTAACATTCGCGAGCATCCGACTTCGGATGGAGCAATCGGAATGCTGTACTCACTGTACGAATGCTCGCATCGTCAGTCCCCACCTTAAGGCTGTATAAAAATAACTTGCAATGGATAGTCTGTTTGATCGAATCAAAAAAATAATAGTGAAAATATGAATAATAAGAAATATATATATTTTTACCTCACTGACCGCCGAACGGGACAGTCGTGTGCCAATACGCTCCGGGTTTTCACCCGCGTTAAGTGCCGATACGATTAGTTTGGGTTTACCCATTATTACAGTGTACTGTGTTTCCTCGAAGTGATTTGTTCTTCGGTGTGACCCCTGTGACAGGGTATTACCCAGCGGTGTTGTGATGTGACTTAATTACTTAACTATGTAATTTACAATAGTGAACTAGATTTGTGGACGAATGCGGGAAAATGCCTGTAAATGGCCACGCTGAGGTTCGCCACCCAGTTGGCCGCGTTTCCCGCGGAGGCGCAAAGAAGAGGATAGCGCATGAATGCAGGATTGCGACGTGGAACGTAAGAGGACATATAGATGGAAAGATGAATGAACTGTGTGATGTGATGAAAAGTAAGTGTTGAGACTTATTATGTGTGACTGAAAGCTGGAAGAAAGGGAATGGGTTGATGGAGCACGACGGCATTTTGATTCTCTGGTCTGGACTCTCTGAGTCAGACAGAGCGTGTCGGGGCGTCGCGCGTTTCTATCACTCAGGATGGTACAATGTGTGAAAGAGTATGTGCTCGTCAGCGCGAGACTCATGTTTGTCAGATTCAAAGTCGGATTAACGAAGCTACTTGTGTTGATAGGATATGCTCCCGTTAACTCCGACAGCGAATCTTGAGAAGGTTGAGTTTTTAATGAATGTAATGACTGTGATGAATGGAAAAATGAATAATGAATAGATAATTCTGGCTGGTGATTCGAATGGGTGGGTTGGTACTAGGAGAGATGGTTTTCAATCAGCGCTCGGATTGTATGGAGATGCGAGAGTGAACGATAATGGGAAGAGATTGTTAGAGGTGTGCCTGGAATGGATTCTCTTTGTGTCAAATACTTTTTTTGCACACAAGGGAATCCATCAATATACTTCGGAGAGATGTGATGAAAGGTCTATTATCGATTATGTCGTCATTGACTCTAGATTGAAATCCGCCACAGTAGACACAAGAGTGTTCAGGGGGCCGAAATGGAAACAGATCACTTTTTGGTGGTTTCAAGAGTGATCCTGTTCCAAGGGTGGAGGGCCAAAACAAACAAGGTGGCGGCTCCCTCTAGAGTCAAAGTAGAAAAACTACAGAATGATAGCATAACAGGTAAGTTTGAAACAGACGTATGCAATAGGTTGATTGCGGAAGATGTAAATGAACGTAGTATAAATGGTATGTGGGAGCATCTAAAAGGTATTGTGTGTGTATCCGCAAAGGTAGTGTGTGGTACAGCGGTACAAGGAAGAAAAAAAGGCATTGCGTGGTAGGATGACGATGTCAAGGAATTAGTGAAAAAGAAGAAGAATGCGCGGTTCAAATGTTTGGCAGTGAAGAATAAAAAGCTCCGCTGAGTATGAATTGGTTAAAAAAGTGTTCAAGGAATATAAAATAAAAATTAAGGAAGGGGTGAGTGAACGAAAATGTATTTTGAGAAAGGAAGAAGGAGTAAAAATGACAAAAAATGAAAAAAAAGTCAAAAACTCCCGAAGTCTAAGCGTGAATGGATGGATGAAATCTATTGCAACAAAAGACGGAAAAATAGTGACGAATGAAAAAGATATAAAAGAGAGATGGAAAGAATATTTCGAGGAGGTGACATAAGTACATTTCCTCGAATATCTGTGAATGATGTTTCAAGAGAGATAAGTATGGAAGAAATTAAGAATGCCAGTCCTTGAAAAATGGAAAGGCTCTAGGATTCGACAATTTTGCCGCAGAATACATCAATAATGGTGGCGAAATAGTTATCGCATGGTTGCATAGGCTCTTTAACCGTTGTCTAGAGGAGAGTTATACTCCCGTGGATTGGAAAAGGGCAGTTATAATGACTTTCTACAAAGGGAAGGGTTCTAGGGTGGAATGTGGGAACTATAGAGCCATCAGTCTATTGAGTGCTGTTGGTAAGATGTATGGTCGAATCCTTATTGAATGAGTGAGAACCATAACAAAGGACAAAATGTGGGATGTCCAGAGTGAAATTATGAATGGGAGAGGATGTACGGATCAAATTTTTGCCTTGCGCAACATTACGGAAAAGTTTTTGGGCAACAACCAGGAACTTTTCTGTGCTTTTGTGAATTTGCAGAAAGCGTATGACCGAGTTGATAGAACGAGGCTATGGAAGGTGTTATCTGAGTATGGAGTAAGCAGCAAACTTATCCAAGGCATTGCATCCTTGTACGAGGATAGCACTGCATGCATTACGGTAAATGGCTCATTTTCATCATGGTTTGACATCTCTAAAGGTGTTAAACAGGGATGTGTAATGTCGCCGTGGCTGTTTAACCTGTACATGGATAATTGTATGAAAGAACTGAAAGATTTAAATGTTGGAGCTAGAATGGATAATTTGACTGTCTGTTGCCTTTTGTACGCTGACGATGCTGTTCTTCTTGCCGATAGCAGTGAAGACCTGCTGGCGCTGGTGACAAAAATGCATAATGTGTGCAAGGAAAGTGATTTATTGATGAATGTTAGCAAATCTAAAATTATGGTTTTTGAAAGAGATGAATGTAGAGATCCGAGTATGAAATATTGGTAAATGGAGAGATTTTGGAGCAGGTAAATGATTTCGTATATTTGGGTAGTATGTTTTCTAGAGATGGAAAGATTGATAAATACATAGAAAGGAGAGTGAATGCTGGGAACAAAGTGAATGGTGCACTGCAATCAGTTATAGCAAATAAAAACCTATCAGCGAAAGCTAAACTGGCAGTACACAACGGAGTCCTGGTTCCGACCCTAATGTATGGAAGTGGAACATGGAGTTGGCAAAAGAAGGATGAAAGTAGACTGAATGCAGTCGAAATGCGATCTCTCAGAAGAATGTGCGACAAAACGATGTATGATAGATATTCGAATAGTGAAATAAGGAAGGAATGCAAAACTGAGAATTGGAAAAAGGAGAAGAGGAAGACCGAGGAAAACTTGGCACGATCAAGTATGCCAAATACTTGAAAGTGGTCAGGTTAGGAGTCGAAACAATCGGCGGATATGTATGAGGAGATGCATGAACGTGGAAAAGGCGAAGAATGTTTGCAAGGACAGAGTGGTGTGGCGTTCTATCCTCTCTGCCTACCCCTGCGGGGAAGCGGCGTGATGGTTAGGTAGTTAGAAAAATATTACGACTGTCAATTTCGTGGCATAAGCTATTTAGGAGGCGCGGGGAAAATACACTCGAGGGGTAAGGACATTTGAGGGGGTACTTCTAGAGACGTAAAAAACACTTGTTTTTTACAAAAAATTTAGTAATATTACCACTCACCGAGATTTTTATGTCTACCGGTTTCGAGACATACCCGTCTCTTCGTCAGGCCAATCTCTACAACAGCATTAAAACAATACTACACTTCACCACCATAGCACTATTCACACACTTGTATTCAAACCCTTATCCGCACCCCAATGGTGCATAGGGCACTGCATCATACAAACGCAGTGTTATCTTGATCGTTAACACATGAAGGAAAGGTGATCAGCCCTCCGCTTCCGGTACCAGTCCAAGGTAATATTGAATAAATATAACTAAAAAAAAACTAACTAACCATCACGCCGCTTCTCCGCAGGGGTAGGCAGAGAGAATAGAGCGCCACACCACTCTCTCCTTGCAAACATTCTTCGCCTCTTCCACGTTCATGCATCTCCTCATACATACCCGCCGATTGTTACGACTCCTAACCTGACCACTTTCAAGTATTTTTCATACCTGATCGTGCCATGTTTTTCTCGGTCTATCTCTGCTTCTTTTCCCGCTAACATTTTTTCACTCTTATATTTGAATATAAGAAAGATTGAATAAATATAAGAGTGAAAAAATCACTTATATTTATTTGACCCCCCCTGGGAATCGAACCTGGGTCCTCCAGTACGGTAGCCAAGCGTGCTGACCATTACACTACGGAGGCGGACAACACACACTTACAACTACATAAAATGTTTATCACATGCGATTTTGAGGACCAACATGCATTAGGGGTTGCAGAACAAACATGCATCAATATTGAGAATACAAAAGTCACTGTTCAAAAATCAAAATGCTTAGATTAATTCATGCTTAAATTGCCTGTAGTATTAGTACTTTGTACATTTTGATTTCAATTCAACGAACATCAGGGTAGAGGCAGGGGTCAAAGAACAGGAAGAATTTATATAAAGTAAGTTTATTTGTTGAATTTTTTATTCCAACATATTTATTCTGGTTATGCGCTACCGGTTAATAGAGTACCTACCTATATCATCCAGGCATAAGTCCATAACTAACGTTGTTTACGATGACGAAAAAGTTATAAAAAATATTAGCTCATAAGATAAAACGCTTTTTATAAGAAAAATATTTGTATTATTTTCATGTGAATTTCAAAATTATTTTCATGTGGTTTCTAGAAAGAGGTAAAGAACGCAAAAAACGAGTCTGAAAATGGAGGTATGAAAGTTATCAATCAAATGATGGTAGAATATTGACGAATGAAAGTGTAGTGAAAGAAAGATGGAAAGAGTACTTTGTGGAAATTTATGAAAGTAATGGTAATGTCTCCACCGAGGCACCTATAGAGGCAAGTGTGAGTGAGGGTATGGTATGCGAGATAAGTTTGTCAGAAATAACGAATGCCTTAAAGTTAATGCGGTACGGTAAGGCTGTTGGGTATGATAGTATTGCTATAGAGTTTGTAAAATGTGGTGGACTGACCACCCTCACATGGTTGCACAGACTATTTAATCTGAGTCTTGAGGAAGGATACACACCTCTGGACTGGAGACGGGCAGTAATCATGCCTCTATACAAGGGAAAGGGGTCTCGCGCAGAATGTGGGAATTATAGGGTAATAAGCCTGTTAAGCTCTGTCGGTAAACTCTGTCGGTAAGATTATAATTAAAAGAGTTAGAATGGTGAAGAAAGAACGGATTTAGGATGTGCAAGGTACTTTTATGAGTGGACGAGGTAGCACAGATCAAATTTTTGCACTACGAATGCTGACGGAGGATTTTTTTGGCTAAACACCAGAAACTGTTCTGTGCCTTTGTGGATCTGCAGAAAGCGTATGATAAGGTTGATAGGATGAAATTATGGTGCGTGCTGGAAAAATATGGAGTAGGCAATAAACTAACACAAGCAGTTGCTTCCCTCTACGAGGGCAGCACAGCTAGTACACGAGTGAATAGGGGCATTACATCATGGTTTGCAATATCCAAAGACGTAAAGCAGGGATGTTAATGTCACTATGGTTGTTTAATCTGTATATAAACCATTGTATGAAAGAGATTGAAAGTATGGGAATCGGAGCGAAAATGATGAGTATGACTGTTAGTTGTTTGCTGTATGCGGATGACGCCGTACTGCTAGCGAGCAGCGCGGAAGATTTGGAACTAATAGTGTCAATAATGTATGATGTATGTATAGAAAATGATCTGGCAATGGATGAAAGTAAGTCAAAGGTCATGGTGTTTGAAAGAGAAAAAGGTATGACAGAATGCAAGAATTTTTATAACTAGGAAGCATGTTCACAAGGGATGGAAAAGTGGATAAGGTTATTGAGAGAAAGTAAATGCAGGGAATAGAATAAGTGGTGCTTTGAACAGAGTGATTGCAAATAAAAACATATCCATGAAGCCAAGCTAGCGGTTCAGAACGGTGTGCTGGTATCGACACTAATCTATGGAAGTGAAACATGGAACTGGCAAAGGAAGGATGAAAGCAGAGTGAACGCTGAAATGCACTCCCTCAGACGAATGTGTAGAAAATCATTCAAAAATTAAAAACGAAGATATAAGAAAGGAATGTAAGGCTGAACAAGGAATAATTGAAAATATTAGGAAGAGTTCTTTACGGTGGTATGGGCATGTGGAGCGAATGGATAACGAAAGAATGACTAAGAAAATATATGTGGCGAATGTGAGCGGGAAAACAAAACGAGGACGACCGAAAAACACTTGGCACGATCAGATCAATCAGAACCTAAAATCTGGTGGTGTCAAAAGTCTGCGTAATCGGAGGGCATGTACGACTAGATATAAGGATGTGAAGGAGGCGAAGAGTGTATGTCAGGACCGAAGAGTGTGCCGTTCCATCCTTTCTGCCTACCCCTGTGGGGAAACGGCGTGATGGTAGCAGTAGTAGTAGTACAATACGATCCGAATCCCACCCGATGGTGCGTAGAGCACTGCATCGGATAGGCGCGTTGTTAACTTGATCATTAATCAAACGAATACGTCAAATCCTGCGGTATACTTGGATGTAGGAGTGAAATATGTATATTTAATTGCTATGACGCAAGTAGAGCAACTCAACGTGAAGGACATTACCGCTACATAGAAAAGGAAATGGAAGAGGAATGTATATACAATAGATGAGGGTAATGGGAATGGTCGGCTACGGCACTTGGGGAACTCGAGGAGATGGAGTCCTTAGTCTATTCAATCAATTTCATGTTGTATTTTGTGTTACCGAATCATTATTTAGTGACCTTTATCTGATCAAAAGATGTTAATAATACATTTTGTTTTAAAATGATACAAAAAATGAGTATAAAAAAAGTAAGGTGTGCAGACCCAACTTCTTTCTTATCTAAAAAACATATTTTCTTTACAACTGAAAAATACTATTTCATTTTGTATCGTACAAGCACGGGTCCGTCGAGGAGAGCCGTGGAGAAATTGAGTTTATATTTGATGACAAAATTACATTGACATCTCAAAATGATCAGTCCACTCCAATAATTATAATAATTTCACTTAAATGTAGGGTAATATTCAATTATAATTTTCGTTATACTCGTACCTCAAGGGCATTTCGATTGAACTGTAAATTTGAAATCTCTGAATCAGTTATAAGAGAAGAAAAAATAATAAGTGTCCATAAAAAACTTATTTTAAATTTATTAAAAATCACTTTTTCATTTCTCTGCTACATGAATTCACTCCAATAACAGTATATGGTATTTACAATATATTTCATTTTAGAAAATACTACAGAATGTTATATGTATTAGTCTCATTTCTTATTACAATTTATTTACTAATTTGACTATAAATATTTTGGTATTCGATATATTAGACAATTCACATTTTGAGCAAACTCTTGAAGAATAGGAACATTTTTGTGGTATTGGATCTATTTATAATAGTTGCAAATTTAATATTTTTCTCGGTCAAACGATTCATTCATAAACAAGTAAATATATTTGATAAAATAATTTTATATTTTTGTTATTTTTCACTTTTATTAATTGGCAATACTTCTTTCGACTCTTTTTTACACTCAGTGGTGCACAGAGCACCGAAGTCCCTCAATCTAACCTAAAGCTCTAAAGATTGTGAGGATGGTCACATTGTTCTCTTGCGAGTTTGAGGTCTTTGGCGACGATTGATTAAATTATATTAATCCATTCCGCCGCATATTTTAAGCTCAAGTGCATCTTAGTACGATCAAAATGTATGGCAAAAATACTAACAGAATTTCCGAGCGATTAACGAACCTCAAGATAATTACATTTGCAATTATCGTAAAAATTAGACCTAAGACCACTGATTTTTAATACAATTAATATAATTTGAGCAATAACATTTGGTACCCTTGTGCCAAGCAGTAAGCAGGCGTGCTATAAATTGCTATAAATCTAACTATCTTTTTTTGGCTATTATCACTTTTTTACTAACAGTTTTACTAAGATATTTGTAAAGGAAAATATAAAGGATTGAACTATCAACATTTTAATTGCGGGACAAACGAACTATTCGTGACATCGTCAAGTGTGACGTCATTAGCTGTTTCGACCGCGAGAGTCAAAATCGCAAAACTTAAACCAGTGATGCGATGTATTGCAGTCGCGAACATTGATCAACTAAATTATTGATATTTGGAAGAGAATGTGATGAGTAAAAAACCTTTTATATGTAGAGTATGTCAAATCCTTAATTCCCCCAAGAGAAAATAACCCATTGGGTAAAAAAGAGGCTGACGTATAGTTTGTATTACTTTACGAAAGGTCGGGTCTCGCCTTGGAGGAGCGCTCCTTGAGACTCTCCACGATGAGGCTGAGGCAATCTAGGCTGGAGCCACCGCTAGAAGGAAACCCTGGAACAAGGAACCTCATTACTATTACAGTCCAATTCAGAACTCCCGATAAGTTCCAGGTATAATTTGAACGAAGACAAGGACAAATACTAATAAATAGTAATATTTTTCCATAAGTGATGGTGCGATGTCACAGCGATAATGCCAACAAAAAGAATAACTGAACTTCGTATACTTTTTCCTACGCAATAATAGCATTTTGCCGCTACCGGGAATCGTAGACAAACCGGGTGGCCCGCCAATTGCATTTGAGACTTCATTTGTGGGTCTCGAACGAGTACGAGTTTTTTCTCATTTTCTTTCTTGAGATATGACATTATGTATAAATAAAAGTGACGGAAGTGATTAAGGAGTCGAGAGAGGCGCAAGTTGAGAGGCGGTTCCGCGCCATTACTCCGCACGCTCCAGCCGCAGCCGCCGCGGCGGCACAGTGCGGCTCCACTGTGCGGCCCGTCACAGTACGGCGAGGGCAAACACTCGCGCTATTAGCGCCCTGGCGACTCCCGTCACAACATAACGCATTATTATCTCGCTGTAGTCTTGTTCATTTCTGTCGCGGGTGAGTGAATATATTCTACTTTTAAATTAGAGAGCAGGTTTCCGAAAAACCAAACGGATTGGAAGCTCTGGCCCAACACTGCCCGTCGATTCGCCAATAATAGCGTAAACGCTCGAGTTAGCGGCGATATACTCACTTCTGTCAGTAATCGGCTGCAGGTGCTTGTCCCTCGCGCGCGCCTCCGCGTCCGCCAGACGGCACGGCACCCCCTCCTCCCCGCCGCCCCGCTCCGCCCCTGCGGGGAGCAAGGTGCCCGACTGCGTCTGCAACAAGCGAACGTTCTGAGCGACGCACATAGGGGTATTACTGCTAATTAGGCAGCCAAAATTATATTCTATAATAAAACATTCCATAATGGAGCGAATTATGCTTGGAATAACATTAAGAGACAAAAAAAGAAACGATTGGATCCGACGCCAGACACAGGTCTGTGACATGGTAGAGCGAATTGCTTGGCTGAAGTGGAAATGGGCCGGTCACATAGCCAGAATGACCGACGACAGATGGACGAAATGCGTTCTGGTGTGGAGACCGAGAAACCAGAGGCCACCGATGAGATGGGTGGACGACATCAGGAAGTTTGCTGGAAGACAGTGGATGGGGACGGCGCAGGATCGGGAGGAGTGGAGGCGGAAGGGGCAGGCCTTTGTCCAGCAGTGGACCTCAACGGGCTGATATGATGATGATAATAAAACAACAACTACATGTATAGTTTTTTCCGCTTTTATTTTATTTGACCAGTGACGGGATTTCATCGGATGATGTCGGTAAAAACTGGCTTTTCAAGCCAGGTGTTGAAAACCGTGATTTTATATCATATTTCTCATAGAATGAATTAAATAAATGTTTTATATTGATTATAACATATAAACTATGATTTTATATAACTTTATTATGTAAATGGATTATTGTATCAGAATTTAAATAATATCTGGGTGAATTTGGAACCGTCGCACAGTGTGCAATATGACCGATCTAGCTTTACTTTAATCGTTTTTTTCATATTTTAATTTTACATATTTGAATATCAAAACTTCTTAATTAATAACCGGTGCAATCTTCTGCATACCTGTTTTATTTTTAGGCTCAAATATGTATTATGTTTTACGTCGCAAAGTTGATGAGTAGCGTGACACCAGATTTCAACTCCTAGTCAGTTGCGGATCAACACCCGGTTTGATTAGATATTTGTCGGACTTAAGTGTTTTAAATACTTTAAAAAAATAGACGTTATTGAACACAGTATTTTATTTATATTTATTCTAAAAAATACTTAATATACTCGTATTAGTACGTAAATTCGTTCAATTTATAAAACATGTTAAAAAATGGGCGAAAATATTTTAATTGTGCATTCACTTAGACCTTCGAAAAAACCCCCCTCTTACCCCTCTTTGATATAAATGTATATAATAAGTTTAATTCCTTATTATTTCAATACAATAATCTACCTTTCCCCGAATTTCCCCGTTTAAGAGATATTTTTATTTTTCAGTGGGTCGTGCATCAATTTCGAGAAGAGAATTTTATGGCGTATGGCAGAATAGCAAAAAAAAAATAACCGTAATTAGCACCTCTGGAACTATATATCTAATAAATTCCATTAAAAAACTCTAATTTAATCTTTAAAAAAATAATGTTATAAATAATATCGCGTCTGGGCCCTAAAATAAAATACCGACGAAAGAAAAAGCATTACAGTGAAGCAATATTTTTAACAGAAAATGCAAACAAGCTGAATAAAGAGTTATTGCTTCCAACTGTATTTCATCCTTTTATTTTACCAATGATTGAATCAAATAAAAAAAATATTTAACGAAAAAGTCGATTATCTAAAGATTTTGAAAATTGCAGAGCTGCAATTAAAAAAAAAGAATGTCAAAAATATTAATAAATTGCAATCTTTACAAGAAACTACTTTAATATTTGAGGTAACGTTGCGGGTATCGAGAAAGAGGGATGCACCAATATTTTGAACGAACTTTCAAGTGCATGACTTACACGTGCTACTATCATTAAAATGAATAGAAGTTAACAGATAATCAAACCAATTCCATGCACTATGAAATAAATGTGGAATTATTTGTTGAATATGTCACTGATATATAACAAAATATGTACATTAAGTCAAACCCGTGGTACTATATGCCAACAACTGTCAACAAAATATTATTGCATGGTGCAGATATAATCGCTTCCTACATTTTACCAATAGGATAGCTCTCAGAGGAGGCACAGGAAGCTAGGAATGAAGATTCTACAATCTATGCAATATAGGGCGAACCAGACGCGGAAATGTCAATCATAATAAACAGAGATTTGATGTCGATGTTGTTAATTTTCTCAGATTCCCTAATTTCTAGTTTGAGGAAATCCACTCCGAGAAAGTCGAAAGTATTTGCAAATCTAAATTTACTCAAAAATACATCAGAAAATACATATACTGAAGACAGTGAATTCGACAGCGAATAAAAAGCAATGTTTTTTTTAAATAGCCTTTTATGTTCATATTTAATTTTTGATAACTTTAATAATAATATTGTAGCAAAATGCTTTGTTTGGTTATACCATACACATTTTTTTTAATTAAAAAAATGTGTTTAATTTTTTTATTGCAACAAATTCCAAGGTGTTTTTCATATAATTTTCTCGGCTTTCCTCGGCACTTTTTCCTAACTTTCACTACACAAAACTAGAGCCTACTGTATAGACCAACCTGCTACTAAATATAATTTCAATTGTTCATAAAATCATTTTTTATGCTAATAATAATCTTATCACTATTAAAGTAAAATTAGATCGGTCATATTACACACTGTGCGTCGGTTGATAACTCCTTCTACTTCACATTATCACATTATTAGTATAGGGATGTCCTGCGTTTTTTTAAATATAAAATTTACGGTAGTTATTTCTTATCAAAGGTAATAAAGATAATGGTAGATTTATAATTAAGGTTAACATTTATTATAATTAAGGTTAACAACTCAACTATTCGCACCCATGTGCGAATTTTAAGCCCCATGGCTTGAAATAAATGTTGCAAAAACCTATGTTTTGTGCAACAGTTCATGCCTAGATGCCCAACAACCCTTGACGTTGAGGAACCAGCTCATCGAAGGGGTCGAGAGTTTCAAGTACATGGGAGTTTATATAACTGGAAATGGCTGCCTTCAGAAGGAACTAGGAGTGCGATTAGGACTCGCAGGGTCTGCATTTTGTAGAATGAAAGCTGTCTGGAGATCGGATCTATACTCGGCGAAGACCAACTGCCGCCTATACATTGTATAGGCATTGGCCTGCTTTGCTCCTATTCTCTTATACGGCTGTGAAAGATGGCACCTTACAAGGGCCCAGAACAGCCGTATACTTGGCTTTGAGAATAGGTGTCTGCGAAGAATGTTAGGCGTGCGGTGGTTTGACTTTGTGAGGAATGAAGAGATAAGAAAAGGCGAAATTCAGTTTGCTTGGCCATGTACTCCGCATGCCTACCGAGAGCCTTTTACAAGGCATCAGGTTCGCGCAGCCCAGTACGGCCGACATTTCGTCGGCAGTTCTCGTCAGAACTTCGGGACGCGGATCCGACTTGGGAGGATGCAAAGGAGCTGGCAGTCGACAGAGAAGCTTGGAGACAGTTTGTGGACTCCATATGCCCCACATAGGGAGCAGATATGGTTTAAATAAATACATAAAAAAAACAATAACATTTTCGTAACCCCTGACCCTTACCAGAAGTTCAAAGCTACCCTAAGATTGATCCATTGCGTTGAAAAATAATTAAACACATATAACTCTAGTTCACGTTTATATAATATATGCACAGTAACTTTATCCAGGTAGAAGAAAACATACTTTAAAGAACCCATTTTTATTTTCAATTAAAAACTCAAAAATTTTCACTTAGTCACTATTCGGCTATCCAAACTCAAAACACAGTAAGGGACATTTTTTTGTAGTACGTTTTTTTGTATTTTTGGATTAAGTAGATTCTACTTAGTCCAAAAATGCAAAAAAAAACGTACCAAAAAAATGTCCCTTACTGTGTTTTAAGTTTGGACAGCTGTATTGCCTGAGGCAGAACGATATACCACATACAAATGTAAATAGTAGTGTTATATAAGTCTCACATTTGTCAAATGAAGACAAGTTAATAAGCTGTCGTCTCCAGTCTCTAGTATGTAGTAATTTAGGAAAAACGTGTAGCCGATTCGATAAAGGAATTCTATTCTGATTGTAATAAAACTACAATGGATGGAGAACTCGGGGACACGAACCCGGGAGCCGAGATGCCGGGATGCCGGGATGCCTGGCGACTGGCCAACATAGCTGCCTCTGTGCGGGGGCATATGTCACATGTTGCAGCTTCACGCACGTACAGGATCAATTACTGAACAGAATATCTCTGCTCCAAATCAATCACACAGGAGGATCTCTCACGCAGCAAAGTATGTCACATCTGGCTGTTACTCAAAAAGCCACGGAACGAGCTATCCCTCGGAGACAGGAAATCCAATAAGCGGATAAATCCGAGTCGAAGTTAGAATAACCGGTCATGCAGCGAGTCTTCAAGATGGGAGATGAACACGACTGGCGAGGACTAGGAATGGCTGATCGTGTTAGATACGGACTACCTGGATAGAAATGACTGCCGGCTGCCTATATGAGAAATGTAAACTTCATCAATTTGCGTTTTAATGTAACTTCATTCGACAGATTTTTAGTAAGATAGCAGCAGAAAAACAATAACACACTGTATTTATAAGTTGAGTCGAGAGGAATCTGTTTTTGTCTCTATCTAATCGACACTTTCTCCTGTGTGTCTATATTTTCTTTTGAACTAAGAGGCCATTCATAAGTGTCTGTTTGTCTGTAGCCGTGAGACATGATGTATGGGTGTTTAGTCTAGAAAACTGGGACTCACATTATTTCGGAGAGTGGACACGCGTTTTGCCTTCTACATCCTATTCCATCCACTCTTAACTATACACCATGCATATATAATCCATACACTAAATAAGATATTTGCATTAGCCTGTTATTCATCACCGTGGACGTTTTGTTAAAATCAACGTGGAAATTTTGATAAATAAAATGAAATGTTGTAAAACCTTCAATTAAGAAAATTCTTTCAAACACTCCGCGTAGGTACAGTTTAAACACGGATTTCAAACATTTGACAGGTACTTTATGGTTGAAAATCTGTACAAATCAATGAAAAATTATGGTTACAATTTTATGTAGATAATCAAATAAAAATAATGTCGACACTTTTATCGCACATTTTTTGATGATTTTTTTATCGCAAATTCAAATAAATTAAAATCTTCCCCAGCATTGGAAAAGTTACATAAATGTGGCGTTGTGACCAATTCGTAACTTGGGTGTCAAGTTTGTAACCATTTCAGCCATCGCGGCGACCGGAAATGTTACAAGAGGTTGTTTATTACGGGGAAATGTAAAAAGCCGGGCACAATAAATCCAGGCGAACATGCGGAAAATGGATCACTAAACTAATCGTGGATTTTGAATATATTGGTTTTTTAATAATTGTGTCTGGAAAAGTTGAAATAAAACATCCGCCTGTTAATCAAATCCCTCGGAGATTTATTTCTCGAGATGTCAATATATTTATAAAGCGGAGGGACACATAAAGATATAAATACCCCGAGTTATAAGAAATTGTTAGCCGGAGATAGGACGAGTGACGCGGTAGATTTATTGCCGAGTCTAGGGAAGACATTACGAAAAATATTTTTCAAATTTTAAACGCCGACCTAGAAATGGCGGCGCGTGTCTCCGACTAGTGCTACTAAGTAGCGAGTAGTGTTAGAGTCGTCGGCGACTAATTGGCTATTAAATGTTTTATTTTAGTCTATTTGCCGGAAATACGCACCCTGGGGACATGCACAGATCATACGTTTTCTTTATTTTGGATGTGATTTTTTAAAATCTAAATGGACACTTTAGTAGTTACGGTATACAACTCTGATAATCAAATTCGGGGGCAGCAATATTGGTAGACCCTGACCAAAAACACAAAAGGGAACTTGATTATGATAAGTTTTATTATTTGCATTAGTCAGATAAACCGTCAGTATCTGATTACTACCAAATGCCTATATTACGGCGTGGGCCTATTTCATTTCTCTTTCACGTTGTTTCTTTCAATACGCTGAAGTATTTATAAGGTTGAAAGAATTGATGACACTAAATAACACGCCGATTTCCATGTACATAGTATGAATATTATTGGTGAGCAATGTAGTGCGTTGTGCCCGTAGTGGGCAAATCATTCAATTCGGTTTAACGATTCATTTTTAAGGTAACGTAATTGAAGAACGACATTTAAAATTTGAGAGAACCAGACAGCGATCCCGAGAAACATCAGGATGAATGTTGTAGTTTTAGTAATACGAAGTAGTAGGTACTTACGATGTACTTGTTGGTGAGTTGGTTTCCCTTGGCTCCATGCAGCACCTCCTCCAGCCCCTCGATGTACTCGATGGCGTTCCTCAATATCTCCACTTTGGGAAGCCTCTGGTTAGGATTGGATGATGTCCTTTTCTTTAGCACTTCGAACGCCTCGTTCACCTGTAAAATACAACAGAATTCAGAAGAATAGGAAATTCAGGCCTCCAGCGCGTTAGCTAAACCATTACACTTTACAACCTTTTAAACAATACATAGTCATAAATATACTTATCCTTTCGAGACCGAAATGTTGCGCAATTAGAGCAGTGACAAATGTATGTTTTCCTTATTCCTTTTTTTTAATCTATGCTACATTTGTAAAAGTTCGTAAACCATTCTCCAAAGTCTCATCCCATCCAATGAAAATTATAATTTTCAGAGAAATCACCGTCGATCTGTACCTCGTGTGAATAAAAACAGAAGCAACTTAATTTTTCAAGAAAGCAATAGGAATTCTGTAAAGGTCTTTTTGATAACATAAAAATATCACAAAACAATTGGTATTGTTTTTATTGAAATCTGTAAATAAATAAAGGAGATATAAAGGATTAAACTCTGGTCATTTTAATAAAACGAAAAACGAGAATTTCCGACGTCATACTTTGCGATGTGACGACATCCCTTGGTTTTATCAAAAATGTCGCTTCCTATTTTTACGGGTTGTTTGTTTACGGAATGCCAGTTTCAAGTGTTAAGTTACGAGTAGTGCGTCATTGGGGTTATGTATTCACCCGATAAAGCTGAATTTAAAAAGATGATTATAAGGTAACAATTTTTTATTTTAATGAGAATCAATATTATAAAATGATTAATAATTATTTTCTTACCTGAAAAATTAAACACCTTGAATTTTTGAACTTTAAAATTCGGCTTACATGCAAAGTAATTTCAAAATGCGCTATATTATCAGATTGTCCTTGTTCAAAACCTCCCTTCATGATAAGTCTAAATAAATTAAGAAGAGGTTAAATAATACTTAAAATAATAAGATAGAAAGAAGAAAAAAAAACACAATTACGTCGCAACTCATCCGTATTCACATTATCACTTACCTTTTTTTCACTAATTGACTCTACGTTTAATAGTTCCGATGGGACACGAGTTTACACTCACAAGTAACTGGATATGCGCATCGACTCCACTTTTAATTTAAGCTACGTTCACAAATACTGTATTAAAGAAAAATAAAGCAAACACTTTTGTAGGAAACGTGGTAAGTTAAAAACTCTACGCGAAATCTAAGGTAAAACACCACGCGAAATTTAAATAGTTCTTATCACCTGCCAATGCAAAGATTACATATACTTATATACTTGAAATGTGTTATTTCGTCCTGTGACGAAATACGAGTATATTGCCAACTGATAAAGCTAATTTTGCAAATGAAAATGATGAAATATTAACTATATGGACTGTAACACAAAACAGTAAAAAAAATATCCTTTATATATAGGAAATTGGATATTCCTCCCGGGTAAAAATAGTTTAATTGGATCAAATTTAATGAGTTTTTAGATTTTTTTGTTGAAAAACTTCACACGGCCTACAAATGAAACACTAAAAAGTGAAGCTAAATAAAATCACGTAATAAGTCATTCATCTGAGCGTATTTTGGTTTGTAGGAATGTCGAAAACGGCACGCTCCAACGAAACTTCTCTTCTTCTCACTGTTTTCTAAATTAGTCGTAGGATTTTATTACCCCCTAACTTAAACCACTAACTCCTCACTGCCTTCTCCCGAAGCCGGGTTTAAAATGTATCTACCGAAGTACAACGGAACGAGATTTCCAATGATAATTTCTATCAGTGCCTACCTGTGAAGTATTTCATTTGTCTCTGGTATATTTGCTTTTCAATTGGTCGATTATTTACGCCACTTGATGCATGCCAAGATGTATATTTTAATAGAGTTCATATTAACTATCAAAATGTAAAACTGGCTAAATCGTATAAAAAACTTTTAACCCTGATTTTTGTTGTCATATTAGTTTGATAATTTATTTACTTTTACAATGATCGATAAAAATATATAATCCTCTTCATTCAATTCATCCAACATTATCAGGCGCCACAAAACACAGACGTTTAACACGATTGAAAAATACAAGAATTTTTATTTAGAATTTTATTCTGACTTTAGGGTATCGACCTATCGTTCAAAAATGATCACGATCTCGGCCTACTACCTCCCTTCGATGAATCGATTCGATACTTATGTCATTTTGTTCTTGATTTTAATTTCTTTTGAAACTATTGAAGTATCGAATGGTTAAAAGTTATTGAGATGAAAATTGCTAAAGTCTCAAGCTTTTATAATTGGTCATACAAAGAATTTATTATATGACAATCTCGCCAACCAATAAATATATTATTATATATTTTTCCAACTATTTTTTTAACAAAATACGGTATAATTTTCTTATATATTTTTTGTTAAAAACTTTATTGTATTTCGTAAGATCCTGTTCCGAGTACATAAGGAAATAAATACAAACGCGTTGGACGAAATGGCCCCTCCCAAGTTAGCACTTGGGCACGTCGGTATGGTGACACATTTCAGCTGGATACAGCACTGGAATTAGGGAAACGTGCTCTTTCTTAATCCACACAACACGCTACTCTTATTATCAGAATCAAACAAATCAGTTCGGGACATTCTAGCCATATGGGAGAGGAAATTGAATAGCAGTAATGGCTTCGTACTCGCAATAGCTTGTAAGTACAGTAACTACAGCTAAACTTATTCATTATAACCGAGATGGTCAAATGCCTTGCAAAAACCCCGCTTGCACAGGTCGGCGCTAAAGCACTAAAGCACTAAAGCACTAAAAAAAGATGAATCAGTAAATCCTTCACAAATGAGTCGAGCTAGTGATTCGAGTTGGGTTCGGCACCCACCTCGACAATCTAACTAGATTGGTGTCACCAGAAGATAAACAAAGATGACAGAACTGGCTACAAGAATCGGATAGATTTCAACACTTTATTATTCGGTACATTTTTAAAGCATTCTATCGGGGCTATTCACAAATATGTCCCCTATCTACTAAACTATCTACTTTCAGTTACTCGAGCGTGGCAATTTTTTGAAAATATATATGACCAACAAAAAAACAGTTAGAGATACAAGTACAGTGAAAAAATAAAGACAATCATAGAAAGGAAAGAAAAAAAGATAAAATGGTAGGATTATACCCAAAGATTAGAATCCTGCGAAATTCGCACGGGAATAGATATTTGATAAATACATATTTATCGATTCAAATTCCAAAGTCGTGAAATGAGGAAAATCTATTTTCACGATTTTCCTTGTAAAAGTTGTATGGAACAAGTCTATCTTGGTATAATAAATTAAAAAATTTCGTTTGATAAAGTTTATCATTCACCCGTGGATCCCGTACTAATAATAATAATGCGGGATCCTGTGGGATTGTGGGATCCCATCTTAAGGGTGTACTCTCAAATAATTCAGTACGTGACCGGCTACGCAAGAAGCCACACGTGTTGTCCGCGCATCTACACAAAATAAAAAAATGTACATACAAATATATTTATATGTACATATATATTGAAAAAATTATTTTCATAATTTTTTAACTCTTTTCATTTCAAAACTATATGCATATTTTGTCAACTCCCTACCTTTCAATAACATTTATTTTCAAAACCGTATGTTTATTTCGAATAAAAACTCAGTTTTTAACACCATAACGGCAAAAAATTCAATTGCGTTAAATGTTACCTGGGTTTAAAGAAAATTAAGTTGCGGGCTATCAATTATCTTAAGGTATTTTAATGTCTAAGGTTCTTGAAACGTAATTTTTTAAACCGAAATATGCGAAAGTTACCCATTTTAGAGCCCCAAGTCAAAAATGAAACGTTTCTGAATAACCCCCCTAAGCTGTGAGCTGTGACACACGTGTCGCATGTCAGTGAGCAAGAGAACAGTTAGCACTTCGACACAACTTGTCACCTCTTCGCATGACACTTCTTTACAAGTATGTAGTTCCGATTACCCGCTGGCTAATATATTCCTTCCATCTTCTATCAGTGTTGACAGTCAGGAACAGCCGGTGTCTATTTTATTTTGCCACCCAGCATGAATGTAGGGAAGACGTTCCAATCTTGAACACTAGCAGCCGATAGCCGACTGTTATCTGTTATGCCATTCCGAAAAACAGTAGACCGGGGAGTCTGATAAAAGATAAAAAGAGCAGGACACCGCCATAACGTTTGATGGCACTGTAATATTATGGATAGGCAGGTACTCCTTGGGTAGTATCATGGACAAATTTACTTATTTTACACCACTTAAACATTATTACAAAAGGAATACTAAAAACAAAAATATTTATGAATATCTTAACTGCAAAAATATATGCGAAACTTGTAACATGGTGTCTCGAATGACACGTCTGTCACATGACGTTGCATCTGAAGAAACAAGATAATTCAATTAACAATACCATGATATCGCGGTAATTGTTTTATTTATTATTCTATATAATTTAAAGCATTATTTTAGGGCATTTGTTGAGTCTTTTTACTTGGAAATAAATATAATATTTAAACCGTCTCTTTATATAAAAATATATTTACTGATTTAGAAATAGATTTCGATAGATCGACAGAAAACAATGACAACGGAATTTTGGGAATCATTTCGTATTTGGAAATCATTCCAAACACAGAGATATCAAAGAATAATCCGTTATTAGAGGAATGTCATTTTTCGTGATTTTCAGGATGCAAGTCGCAAGTTCGGTTTATTTTCATACTTGAAAAAGTGTGGTCGTAAATTAGACGTTGGGTCGCCATAAAGTAGCCCAGCATCTGGTGCTGGTGATGTGTTGTGACTTCACACTTCCTGCGACATATTAATGCACTTAGCTAAACTGCACCACTCACCCCAGCCAGGGTGGGTACCCTACCCGCGTAGCCACCTACCTACTACTCGATAAACAGTTCATATATTATTTAGCATTCTTATACTTAATATTTTTCTATAATCATTCCCATAAATGTAGAACAATCATTTTGACGTAAAAATAGTTTTGTTATAACTTCAATATCTTCTTATAAATGTAAATAATTCCGTGTTGAATTTTTTTAAACTTATTTATCTAAATTATTTATGTACTAAAATCAGAAATAGTAAAACATGTAAATTATTTTATTTCATGCTGACAATTCCTTTCATTGAAACATATCTTTTCATTTTTATTTGATTGGTAATTATTTTTCTAAAATTAACAATACTTTGAATTTGGATACTAAACGGCTTATTATCTTGATTATATCTTGTTAATTATAATAATTATTTATTTCTTATTTTTTTAAGAAGCTGATGTTATGTAATATTTTTTAAAATAACTTTGTAAATAAAACAAAAACTTTGAGAAGCCGGTTTCGCGGTTTCGTTTTCTTTTCCTTTAAAATATGAAATACATGTAATTGCTTTCTGTGTTATTATTTTGTAATATACGAGTACTTATGTAAATATTGTATTGTCGAATTATATATACCAGCAGAGTGAAATAAATAATGAAAAAATATCCAAAATACCAACACAGGTAACTTCTCTTGAAATATATCGTGCTGCATATCGATAATCGTAACCTTTTCTAAATAAATAAGTGGGTACTCCTCTTGTATTAAAACGGTATTCTGGATACAAAACATTATTAAAATGTCATTAAATAATCACGGGAAATGAATATGCTCCTTATCATCGTTTGTGTTAAGTATTTTGACAACTTTTGTCAACTAAGAATTAATATTAAGAATTGTTAATTCACTGACAAAAATGCAATGTCAATGCATTTTGTGGAGGTAAAGGTAAAAGTTATTTCTTCTTCTAGCCCTTGTCCCCATCAAATTACAAAAGTTTTACCTTGATCGTTAATTACACGAGGGCAAGGCCCCTACCCTACCTTTCTGAGCCTCCTCCTCTCCCTGAGGGTGGCCGCCTTCCTGCGGTCCACCGTGACGTTCTTCTTCTTGCAGGCCTTGCAGGCCCAGGCGAGGCACTTCCTGGCGCCGGCGCCGGCCTCGCGACGCGCGAAGCAGCCCAGGGCCGGCGCCAGCACGTGCAGCGCGCCGTCCTCCGAGCTCGAGCTGCACACCGAGCCCTCCTCCGAGGGGAACCCCTCGTCTTCCTCGTTCTCACCAACATCCGCATCGTCGTCCTTGGAGTCTCGCGATAATCTTACAAAACAACTATCGTTGTTGTTAGCTTCTTTTGATTTTTTACAATTCTTCCTTCGTTTTTCGACAACAGTCTCTTTTTCAACTTTTGTCGTATCTCCATGAATATTTTTTTCACTTTTCACGCGCACTGTAAAATCTTCTTTAAAATCGTCGCATTTTATTTTATCCGATATCTGCTTTCGTCGTCTTTTGACTACCGACGAAATTGACTTTTTGACATCCGCCGAATTGACTTCTACTCGATTTTCGATATTTACGTTTAAGTTTTGTTTGGGTTCCTGTTCACCGGGTTTTTTGCAATCGTAAGTGTTAAAGTGCGAGCCGCTATCGTTTATTGCAGGTGAACTTTCGTAATATCTTTGGTTATAATAACTGTACGCATTTCCATATTTGTACTGACTATCGTTGTTTCGCGGGTAATACTCTTGTCTGTTGTAGCACCCTCGATATTTCCCGTCGCCCATATTATCGCTTCCTCTGTGAGGATCATTATATACGGTTTCTTGATGAGAAGTACTTTGCAGTTGATATTCTTGGTAAGATGTTCCGAATGAAGCTTTTCTCATTTGGTAATTATCATCTTTCTTTTGATAATCTGTTTGAGAAGTTAATTGTCTGTTAAAATCGCAACTCAAAGACTGCATGCTTCAACAACACACAACCTAACTTTAAAAACTGTTTCGCTTTATTTATTAATTACATAATAAATTACATTATTTCAATATCACTTTAGCATCGTAGATACTTTTTTTAGATTTCTCGTAATAATTGTATGATTATCAAATTAAAAACATAAAACACTATTCACTATTTTTTCCCGTTTCTCGCGTTAATTTGTGGTTGTTTTGTTATTATTACTCGTTGGTAATGTGGAGGTATAGGGTGGTCCCCGTAACGCGGTGAAATCAGTGTCGAGTTGGTTCACAGACTGCATAAACCGATGTTCGCACATACTAAAACAGGATGACTGCTTGTCGACTGGGGATCGACAACTTCTGGAGCTAATCTTTTATAAATAGAATTCCGTGAAGTATTAATGCAAACACAGCGGTATTCAAGCAATTTAAGACATTTAACTTATCACAAAACTAATGAGCCGCACAAAATTAAATTTATGGAACAATCTAATAACAAAATGACATACTGCAGTCAAATCAAACACGTGTTTTATTTTTATCTAAATTTGTTATTGTGACAAAACTCGAGTACAAGATGTAAATTCGAGATACTAAAAATAAATCAAATTTGCCGCGTCGAAATATCAACAGCTTAACGGAACGAACAAGTAGTTATAAAAAATACTAATCTGGGTGTGTTTGTATTGATAAAAATCATTATTATCCGTGAAAACTTTTTTTTGTATGTTTTTAAAATCTTCAATGATATTTTAAGGGAATACAAGCCAGCACTTATCTAATTTCTTAAAATAGTTTCATCAAAATGTATTAGGTTCGTTACAACTATTTGCTGTTAAGAATTGATTGATATCTTACTATATAATGCTGGTTTGTATGATTATTTTACACACTGTCTAATATGCGCCATTTCTCACATGAAAAAACTACCATATTACTCAATTTTTTTTTCATTTTACCGGAATCGTTCCGTCTCAATCGTATTAATAGCTACTCCATTGAGTGTTTAAACCAATTTTTATTGAGAGTATTAGCTGCAATATAATATTTCACCTTAGATTACGGGAATAATGGAAAGCGAATAGGTCGTGGATACGTGATAGAGAATGTTTTTGTAAATCACACTAATAAATAAATAAAATATGGGGTTCTTGTGCCAGCAGTTGGGCGGCCGGCGTTATAAGTCGGCGGGTGACAGCGGACATTAGAAGCGTGTAGCGCTCTATACTATACCGTTCCTGTAGTGTAGTTTAGACTAGACTTTATATAAAGTGAGACGCGATATTATCTTCTTGCTTCGGAGACATTAATTCGTCTACCGGGTGATTCATAAAAGGCTACTCTCCAATTTATTATATTACTATCATTTTCTATCAATAACATTTTGTATACTTTGCTAAAGAAGTGGCGATACGTCATCAATAACTTAAAATATTAATGTGATTTCTGGATACGCGTAATGAGATGATAAATCATAATACAAAAATACATTTTAACCTTAATGTTTTGATGGACAAATATCATTTTATCCTCTCAATACAAAGAACATTGCAAAACATCAGGCAAGACATGAAAAACAACAGATAGCAGCTGATATCAGCTGACTATCAATGACAAGACGTGGATGCGGATGAATTTCGTAATGTTGAAAATATTGATAAACGATTGGGTTTAGCCTATTACAGGAATTAGTATACATTCGTGATTATTCGAAGAGGTTTTGAATATATCTATTTTTGGTCAAATGTTTACTAGAGTAATATATTCTTAGCTTAAAGAAGCTGGCAACCGATGGCAGAACTTGGGTTCAGTTTGAGGAATCTATATGCTTTACATAGTGAGTGGATATGGATAAAAGTAGTAAATAACTTTATAAGCACAAGAAAAAGTATCTGAATTCAAAATCTATTTTGTTAATAACTTTAGATCTAACTAACCGTTTAACCTTGTTAAAGATTTTTTAGGATTTCTGATGTGAAATGTGTGCAAACGAACGAGAATAGTTTAAAAATCTATGTCTAAATAATAAAAAAACTTATCAATGACTAAATGAAAATACAATTTAGGAGCAAGTAGAGGTAATGTTTGTATAGTTAATGACAAGTTAGACCCTATTTCAAAATGAAAATGAATAATAAAATTGCGAAATACTTCAATCGTTTTCATGCAATCATTGAAGCTCTAGTCACCCAGTAGCATATAAATATATTGGTGTGGATAGTGTGAAGTGTTGCTTTAGGAGCCCGCCGCGGCCGCCCGCCACACTATAGTCGCGGAGCCCGCACTGGGATTAGCCCTCCAGGGAGTACCAACAGGCGATCAGCGCGGTATAATGAATTATCCAAAATTATGATTTTTTTAATTTTCTTTATTATTTATAAATAAAATTCATAACCCAATCACTTAAAAAAATACAGTAATTTCTCGCTGTCTTTTTCTAGGACAGTTTTGAGAATATAATTTTTCAGGGAAACTGACTGCATGATTTTTATTAGGTCAAAAAATTTACAATTCACTAATAAATTATTTAGCACCTTCGGCGACGGATGACTTAACTTCATCAAAAAAATATATTTCACGAATTTCGTGACGTTTCTTCCAATGCCCAAGCCAGTTGCTGTAAATTCATCCTCAATTTTAATGTCTTAAAATAATTACATTATACATAATATGCTTAAGCCAGACGACGACTTTAACCAATATTTATTTTGAGGTCTATTTTTATTTACCTTGCAGTGGTTGTGTGTGTGTGTGTGTTTTTTTTAAACTGGGCGGCTGAAAACAAAAATGGCAAAAAGACCCGCGGCATATCCCAATGCGCGTTATATAACCGGCTTCTACTGTATTACAAAATAAATTATAATATATGTAATTGAAACCACATTTATTAAGGTGAGTTTTTAAAATGTTTAAATTCATTCACATTACTAACTTCATAGTTAAATTCATAATGGAGATAATTAAGAATTATTTTGTGCATGCTTTCTACGAAATTAAAGTACAATGTCAAAATTTGTACGCATATAAAATGTATTTTGAAATTCTTTTACACTTTATAAAAATCCGAAAGTATATTATTTCATTTAACAATTTCGTTTATAAAATTTGCCTATTAAAAAACTGCATTGTAGTATGATGATATATTTATATTTATATCATATTCCGAATCTGTTTGAACGTCTCGGAATCTCTAATTCGAAATATATATTTTCTTTTTAAAAAAAAATATGCGGTTCATTTATTTGTGTATGTATTGGAAATACATAGACTTCAGAAAATAATACGAGCAAAAAATGAATGTCGTAGTAGTAGTACTTACCTACATTTTTTTTTTCAGATTTTTTGACATATCATTTCATAGTTGTCTATGATAGAATAATTGATGTAAAATTGTTTGTGGTAGGTTTGGCAAGTGACGTTTGATATGGATGTACGTCGATAAGACATTTTTTTTTCGTTTCTTGTTTCTCATTCTGTAGCTAACATTATTAGGTTTTCGTGATTTAGGATTATACCATAATCTCAAAATGGTTACTATAATAAAAAATCAGCTTCTCAAACATCTTTCAAGGTAAGAAAGCTTACAACATCGTTCGTACAGATTTAATAAATATTTATTTACCAATATTTCGCCCTTATTTAATGACTAATGTAAAAGTTTTCTCATTTCGAATTATTACACAAATATTACTAATGCACTTAAATTAATTAATATGTTATTTTAAAATTTCCTTTTAATCGCCGTATTGATAAAAATATTTTGATTATATATCGATAATATTTATCTACCTCCATCTCTTCTAATGTCAATGCTTCTTTATTTATTTTTCAGTTATCGTAAATTGATATGAGAATTCGTCATTTATTTGTTGATTGAATAAGAATAATACACAGATGTAGTTACAAGATCTCTCGCACCGATAGATTTAATAATAGTTCTTTGTTTTGATGTCCCGCACCAAACCATTGTTTAAATAAATTAACAGAACATTATATGTAATTATAAGACGCATATTTGTTAGTAAGCGGGCACATATGGATCCACTGTCCTTATAATCCAGACATGTGCAAAATGAGAATTTTGCGCAAAGACAAAGATTGCTGGAAAATGTGTGTATATATTCTGATATAGGAGCCAATAAACAGAAGGAGGATTGTAATATGACGTCTATATCTGACTTGCCTACTTTGTAACAACTCGCAATGTATTCAACTTGCTAAATCAAAATACAACAAAACATTAAATACTTGTGTACATGTACCATAGTAATTAGATATTCTAAATAAATAATTGTACCATAAATATACCTTCTGTATTTAAAATTTGGGCACTAATCTTTTGAATTGACATAATTCGAGATCTCTCTGAACTTTGACATCGTATCTGTCGGTGCAAATTAAAGAATTGTCAATCCAAAACATGGAACGTACAGGAGAGACAATTTAGTGATCTTTTATAATTTTTCAGCTTTTAACTAATTCAACAAAAAAAATTATGTTTACTTCCTAAAAACTGGCAATAAAATGTTTAAAAATTAATAATATTTGAATATACGGTTCTGTCCCACCGATATAACCTCAGTAGAATGTATAGCGGTCATATTGACACTCGTTTTTGATAACATAAGCAGTTCTCCCGAGGTAACTAATCTGACTACTCGTAATTATATTTCCCCAGATTCACCAAGAACCTATCACCCGAACAGATCAGCGTGAGCGCCCTCCGCGGCCAGGGCACCCTATCCTCTCTGCAGCTGGATGAAGCGGTGCTGACCGAACTCCTGGAATTGCCGGCATGGATGAGACTGTCCTCGGCGACGTGCGGTCGAGCTACGTTCCGCGTCCATTGGACCAAATTGAAAACGATGCCTATCGAACTGGTGAGAAATCCATAATTGATTTTTTATATCAGTTATTTCTCTTCCAAATAAATTATAATCGGGACGTCTATTACAGAACCTGGAAGATATTCAGATCCTGGTGGAAACTTGCTCCGAACCTCGAGGCGGAGGGGAGACTCCTCCGACCACTCCGCCTCCCGGTCTACCACCAGCCAAATACAGCTTCATACACAAAGTCATCGATGGCATCAGTATCACCGTCAACACGGCCAGAATACAGTTCACTAGTCCAGTTTTTGTAGCTACCGTCCAGGTAAATGTGCCACGTCACTCCGCTCCGCAATGCCTCGCACTCCTCTCCGCAGTACCGTATACGTATTATTGCATTCCAGATGTCAAGAATCACAGTTGAATCTCGCACTCCGCAATGGCAAAAGGGTGACTTGAGACTTACGAGACTGAAGGACGTACAAACATCGCAACTGCTTATTTTTAAGGTGATTATTCTCCGGTAACCATTTGCGATATCTCAAATAGAATGAGACTTATTTTGTTGTTTTTTAGGAAGTTTCGTGGCAATCAGCCCGAATAGAAGCTAAAGCGGTGAAGGAGGGCGGTGGGCTCCCTCCGTTGAGATTATTGACCAACCAAGCTCACTGCCGCATCACTATCAAAAAGAGACTTTCAGGTATATTGTATTAAGATCATTTAATCCTGAATTTAAAGGAAACCTTTTATATAAGTATGTAGTAGTGAAGGTTGTCTGCAGACACTGTACTTTTAGATACATATTAACAATCCCTTATTATCTATACTTCTTAATAGTTTATATATAGTTATGGCCCAATATTCCTCGACTAAATTTTTGCTAAATGTTGTTGACATTTTTCTGTTTGAATTCAGACAGTCGACAAATTTGTTGGTAAAATTTACTGAAAATTTCAGTGCGTTGATACTAATATATGTCCACTTAAATTTCCTAAAAAAAATATATTCAGTTCAGTTCAAAATAACAACTATGTAATTTTTTCTACATTAATTTTATTTGACCAGCAACCGCGTTTTTTTTTATTCTATAAAATGCAGTTCCACTAAGAAATGTCAGTACAAAACATAAAACCAGTTATTATTTATTGTTTCCATATGTATAATTACACTACGAGACTTCTTCACAAGGTATATGCAGATTACGATAACCCATTAGGGACCTCTATACTGGAGTCAGGATCTGAGAGTGATAACTTTATGGTCACAGCCATATTGTTCTGTATAGGTATGTTCCACAAGCTCGTAATAACGCATTCTGTTTACAGACTGCTTCGTTGTGGGGTCGCGCCTGGTGCTGATCCTGGAAGAGGCCCTCTGGGTTCTGACGGACCGACAGCTCGGAGCTGCGCTCGCCTTCGCCGACTCGCTGTCCTCCCTCGTGAGGAAAGCTTCGTCGCAAGTCACCAGAGACAAGGCGCAGAGGAAATTGGAGGTACACATTTTAGTTAATCGTATCGGACAAGAAAAATATTGGCTGACACGAATGTATTAACAAACAAAGGGACCACTTGTGATCGTAGGCCAAGTTTCAGGAGGGCCCCTCAGACACACTAATCAAAAGTAAGCTTACCAACCAAACTATCATTGTAAGAAACAGGTTACGTAGTTATTCAAATATTGCACTATCAATGAGGATATCAAAAGTAGTAAATAGGAAATACTAATTCTTTGCTCATTTTGTATTTTTATTTGCAAGAGTGGATCTGAGGATGACCAAAAGTGGTTATTAGGAAGAGCTTTCAGATCCTTATATCTTATATCTAGGGTAGATGTCACAAAAAATTGTGTGGCAAAGTAGTCTTTTGTCAAAATTTGGGGCACCTTCTTAGTAATCCATATTTGTCGCAAAACAATTTGCTTCAGACACTTCCGGAGTACTTGGCTCAGATATACCAGACTGGACGTGGCGGCTCTGCAGCCGGCGTCGGTAAAGGGAAGAGTAGCGATCCTCTCGCCAAGCTGTTTGCGGCTCACGATGTCACCGAGACTTCCTACCACTTCCTGTCGCAGAAGATAGATCTGCATCTCTGCGATGATCCCGGCCGTAAGTTCATATGGTGTTTTATTATGCGACGAGTTGTCATCTCCTGGAATATATTATTTTAGCCGCCCTACATGCGGGTAACTTTCTGAGGAATATGCAACAAAAATAAACCACTTTTCGCAATAATCAAGATTATGAATATAATGTTTGTCATACTCGTACCTAATAAGATTTTGTCACTATAGATACATTTGCAATAGGTTTATGAGCTATCCTATTGGACACATTATACACAATTATATTACTCCGTAAAGTTCAAAATCAAACCAAAAATTACGAATCGTCAAATACTCGACTGCGCACTTTTCCTGACCTTGAAGAACTACTTGTGTAGACTTGTACTCAAATAATCCGGTTCAGATCTTGCATACATCCAATAAAGGTCTCTGCTACATAAAAGCTTTCTCGATCCAACATAGATGGGTCTTGTGAACTCATATGTACAGCGTCATGAAATTAATGATATATGTAGAAGTTCCAAAATTTTTAGTAGTTTGGTTGTCAATTATGGGTAGAATGGTGAATGTTGCCTGAAATACCCAGACTTCCATATTCTTCTTCATCTATATTAGGATGTCAAAATGTTAATGAATAGATAAGAGAATACGAGAGAAGACATATTTATCGGACAGTACAGAAGAAATATGCTTAATAAAATAGAGTTTGTGTTTTGTTCAGCGGGCAGATCTTCCCACCCTCATCTCACAGCGGGCGCCGCTCTGCAAGTCACTTTACAGAAGTTACAGTTGGACTACTACCCGTACCACTTGGCCTCCGCTAACAGAAACCACTGGCCCGGTTACAGGCAAGTAATCATATACCCTCTGTAAAGGTCCCTCTACGCTCCAAAGAGAGCATTCCTTATTTACGTGTGAAATGATATGATTTCAGGGAATCAGCCGCGCCGCACACTCAGTGGCTGAGTCAAGCTCTCACTGCTTTCCGAGGCAGCTTACTATCCCTACTGGAATCCCAATCGCAGGTCGGTCCGCGCTTCCTTCCTTTTGTATGTCAATTTATGTTTATCTAAATGTCCTCGATTAATCACATTTATCTCCAATTCGTTACATTTGTTTAGAAATTATCGAATTGGGAGGAGCCCGCCGATTCACCTTCAGATCCCCAGCACCAGACACCTCCTCCATCACCTCACAACGTATCATCACTACCTCGTAAGTACCATCACGCACTCATTCTGTTTTAGTGATATCTATCAAATCCAGTCTGCTTTCAAACCGGGGCACATAAAATCCCACAGTTAATCCAAATGCATGTTACATATACAGTAAAAGTTTGTCAATGCCAAATTCGAGTCACCGAATTTTGCGACAACAAAAAAATTACATTCCTATTAGCTACTACACTTTTAACCTTTTAAATATAATTTCAAAGATCAATAGTGCAAAATAACTCGACTCATAACAAAAACCAATCAACTTGTGAACTTTTAGAAGGTAAACAGTAAAATTTTAGATTGCGCCAATTGTATACCAAAAATCCGATTTTGACAGGCACTCCAAATCCTTACTTTTAAAACCTCTTCTATAATAATATTTTGAATGTATCATTTTTCAATTTTAATTTTTGAATTTCATCTATAATAATATAATTTACAAATACATCATTTTTTAAGGTTTCTTAATTTTAAGATGTATTTTAAAATATATAATGGATAAAATAGTATTCAATCCAGCATTTTTTATTTACCAAGATATTTTAGGTGGTTTTAAACGTGTACATTAAAACGATACATTAAAATTCTCTACCATCTCCCGTATTAAACTATAACAATCAGTATCAATTATGACCTTGATTTGGTAATCGTGGACTTTAACTGGACGTCCGGGGCGCTCCTCATTTTTTAATGAGAAATCACCCGAACGAAATTTGGCAAACCATTCTTTTAAGGCTTCATCATCATACACAGCACATACCTTTTTGTGAGCTTCTGATGCGTGACAATCAAAATGTGACATTATTTAGCAGATCAATGGTCTTTGCTTCTGAATGTTTCACAAAGGTCCAAGTAATAAAGTATCAAAGATTTTATATGTCCGAAGATGTACACATGCATAATAATACAAGTAAAAAACTTGTTACTGCGATCCGCAATAACTTAGTTTCCAACCCAATAATATGAAGGTAAGGTGATCAGTCTTGCGCTTATTATTCATATTGTGATTGCTTTCACTTCATTCAATGTATTATGCTTGCCCTATGACCAATCTACCTGATGCACAGATAGTGGAAGCAACTTTTAGATTTTATTATATAATATGTACTCAATGTTCATGTTATGTGTTTGATTTATTATGTTTACAATATGTGTATGAATATATATTTTTTAAAATTGGTATTAAGATATAACAATCTTTTTTTGTTACTGTTTTCAGAAAGCAATAATTCTCCAGCTAGAAAATTGGTCCTTCAACAACTCGCAAAACTTATGACCACTTGTGTTATTCTGCGATTAGAAGATTACATTCTCTATAAGGTACTAATTTGGAATTTTGATGATGTATTATTTTATACAAACAAAAAATTTAAGCTGTGTTTATTTATCTGTTGGACCTTTGACCTAAGAGAGTTACCATCAATTCTATACTGCGGCTGGAATACCGATTGTTTTGTACTTTTCTAGGTCTCCACTGGTGAAAGAAAAGAAGTGCCAAAACCGTTTATCTGCAGCGACCGAGATAGATTTACTTTACCCGATGAAGTCAGATCTCTTCACGTGGAGTTCACTCATTTCTACTACCCCGGAAACATTCATTTTCCAGGTTGCTTTTCAATTACAAATATTCAGTACCCGCTTAGCATCTCCGGACATGTTTTTATCGAAGATTCGACATAAACTAACGCTCGTTTTCAGTGCCCCCGCCAAAGTTGTTTATCCAAGTGAATCCGACCCGAGTCCTGTTCGATCTCCCGAGCTGCTTGTGGTGTAACTCCTTCATCCTCAACCTGCTGCGCTGTCTGCAGGCCACTCAGGCGGCCAGCGAGGCGGGCGACTCGGACCTCGCCTACGTGGACGTCACCATAGAGGCCATCATGCCCCGGGTAAGTCCGGCCGCTCGCCGCTAGCGTCGGCGGCGCGCGGGGTTAGAACGCGCAATGAACGCTCGCTTCTTGCGCAGGTGGTGGTGGACGCGGGCAGGGACTTCCCGGCCCAGAAGGACCGGCCGCGCTCGCTGCAGGCGCAGGTGTCGCGCGCCTCGCTGAGCAACGCGCACGGCACTGCGGGCGGCGCGGGCGAGCTGGCTGCCCGCCTGGCGGCCCTCAGCGCCTCGACTCTGCTGGCGCCCACCTGTTGCACCGACACCATGCTGCGCCACGCTTCCGGTGAATACCCTCGCATTGTAGTTCCACTAACGCGAGACTCTCGTCGACGACAGTGACAAATGATTCTGAATTTCCAGAGGAAGACAAGAACTCTCTCCCCGCGGGCAAGGACGCCCTGCGCACTCGCGCGCTGTGGGGACGTCCTCGCTCCGTGTGGTGCGTGCGCCTCGAGCCCGTGTGGGCCGACTTCTGCGGGGCACGTGCCAGTCCCCACAAGCCCACTCCGCTGTTGGACGCCGTTCCCTTCACTCTGTGGGTGAGTTTGCTCGGAGTCCGCGTGGGCCGATATGCCGCCAATACATTTGGTAAACAATTATATATTTTAAAAAAATAATAATATCGATATCTGATGTTGCAGGTGTATATGAACATGGAGGATACAAATACTACGCAAAATCCAAATAGCCTAAATAATACAAAAAATACTTATTCCGATAGTAACAACCGCAGAAGATTCATGGATAGAAATTCTCAAGACAAATCCTCCAACCAGGCTAGGCTAGAAGAAGGTTAGGAAACTATAAACTCGATATTGTCTTTTATTTTATCATTCCCTCTAAGCTCACAAGCTGAAAATACTTATGAAATAACTTGTCAAAAATTACTCACTTAATTGATTTAAAAAGTTTTTTTATCATGTCCAAAGTTTAATAAACGATAAATATGTATTACCCGAAGATTGTTTATGTATGCAATGTATTGTAAATAGCAAATAAAAAAAGAATTATGTTATCACTCTTCAGAAGGCCCTGAAGAGGATCGTGGTGAATCTCCAAGCTGCTTTTAATTTTATTGAATTAAAATTCTCTATAGCGCATACTTTAGTGATTTAGCGAATGGGACCTCTTTTGGTCGCATAAATCTGTCTATTTAGTCTCAGGGGAACATGATACATGCGAACTGTTGGGTTTGACAGAGTTGAAGCTGGACGGGGAAGCGGACATGCAGATAATAGGGCAGTGCTCGCAGCTGGTCTCCGTCCAGCTGAACCACTACCAGTACCTGCTGGTGCTGCGCCTCGCCGAGCGCCTCACCGAGCTCGCCGCCTTCCTCACGCTGGACGCCGCGCGCGTCGCCGGCCCGCGCGCCCGACCCAAGTAACTACACTCCCATGTAACTACACACCTAGCAAACCCGACTCCCCCCCTGGTACCCGTGCGGTTACACCATCCGGACTTACAGTACCAACTAGGCAAGGCAGGAACATGATGCATTAAAATAAATTACCTATATGCATGTTATATTAATCATTAAAATATGAAGGCAAGGTGATCAGTCCTTTATCATCATATCAAACAAATACTTATAGTGAAAAATCCAACCGGAGACCTCCGGTACGGTAGCATCAATCACTACACTATGGAGAAAGACAAATTACATTTAGAAATAAATAAGTTGAACAAAATGCATTTAAAAAGTTCACTTTTTTTATAATGTTCTGTATTTCAAACTTATTATTTCTTCTGTACACCATCGACTACTGATTTTCTCAAAAACATAGTGATATTCTATGTAATCGGTGGAATAGATTACAATTTTGGCAACACAATATTTTATTTTCCTCCTAATTTTAAGCATTTGTAGCGACGAAAAGTAAAAAACTAATAGGAGTTGTTGATTTTTTTTAGGAGCATGGTAGTCGGCTGCATCATCCCTCAAGTAGAAGTAACTCTCGTACTCCCGTCTTGCTGTCCCGGGAAAGAATCTTCTCGAGACCTCGACAGCGTGCTTCCCGATTCTTCCAGTCTCCTCGACCTTCATCAAAACACGGGTACTACTTTACTTACAAATATTCCGCACCCTATTGTCCTCGGTCGCTATGTTCTCCCCGCTCCTAAAGAGAGAGCTGATTGATTATTACTATGAATGAGTCCGCAAGACTTTAGAAGAAATATATCCTATGCCCGTATCATTATCACCCTCTTGTTCGTCACTGTATTAGCTCACTGTCGACGAATAGTCCCCGAGTAACTCGCAACGACAAGTCTTTTTCCCGTTTCGTTACACGAGGCGTTTGGATTTGCAGGGTCCGGCACGCTATGCTTCCAGCCGCACGGGTCGGCCATCCTGTCGCAGAGCTCTCTGGAGCGCCACTCCACGCTCACGGCCTCGCTGCCGAGCCTGCCCGCGCACCCCGCGCACGCGCCCTCCGCGCAGGGGCCCCCCACGCAGGGGCCTCTCGCGCACGCCACCCCTTCCCCCGCCGAGCCGGACGCCGCCAAGGACGGTCTGCCCAACATCGCAAACATCAACGCCAGTGAGTAGATCCTCGTTCGTGTTATGCCATCTCTGAGTATGTAAAGATGTACTTGGTAATTTCCTTCATTATCATGTCCACGAGTAAAATTTTTCTTCTCACCCGTAAGGGTTAGGTTAGATATACGGGTAACCGTACCCAATAGAGCATCGTATCGATGCAGGGTTAACACGATTGTTAATTTCATAAAAACTAGTTTTGCGCCTCGAGTGTTATTCAATAAATTTTGGGGCAAAAAACTAAATAATAATTAATATGGCTAATTTATATAGCGACGTTCGCCATTCGTGGAAAATCACCTCAAGGGTGCTTACAATTTATATATCATATTTTACAACTTAAAAATAGATATTTACGTAATTCAATCAATATCTACATGCAAGGTGAAAATTTACATTTAATCTGTTAAGAGTTTCGGAAATGTTGGGTCTTGGGTAAGTTATTCCACGTCATAGAACCTACAACAAAATTTGTATCGGGACTAAGTTTGGGTTCCGATAATCTGCGGATAGCTTATTGCTCTAAACACTGTCCACTGAAGGTTGACCATTATTCTTTCCGGACACTTACACCGGTGAAGTTCTGGTGTTTAGGGATCTGCAAATATTTTGGTGTTTCTGGTTTCGATCCTGCGTATGTACATATATCTGTTAACTATCGATCGTGCGTTATCTTCTTTTTGTGGCTGTCCGTAGAAGCTCTGTCTTTGTTGTGTTTAATTTTAATTTATTTGATGTCATCCAGTCATTTTGTCTATACATTTACTTTTTTATTTTATTTTAAAAAGCGAGGACTTCACAGAGTATAAAAAGACTCGGAGCCGTGCTGGTATCGGATCGAGGGTACGCTGTTTGTTGGGCGAAATGAGGATAGCTTTTGTCACCGTCTGAATTGGCTAAACTGAAACCACTTAAACCTAATTAATTAATTAAAATTGAATCCCTCCAGGTATAACTTCGATGCGGCGCGGGTTGACGTCGCTGATGTCGTCTTTAGACGCGGCGCTGAAGCCGTCGGAGGGGCCCCCGTCCCCGGCGCCGGGCGCCCCCTCCGCGGCCGACCAGTGGGACGCCGTCTCCGTGGCCAGCTCCGACAGCGAGCGCTACGTTATGGTGCAGCTCGCGCACACCGATCTGCAGGACTCCGCTTTCAAGTACGTCACTTCTGTCCTGTTGCATTACCACACATGACTCGATAAATCTCGCAACTGACACATATATGGCAACACTGTTGACAGACCCATATGATTACCAGCTTCAAATGATAAAAGACAAAATTTCTTGGCATTCTGGCAATTATTTTTCAGGTTATAGTAGTTTTAGTGACCCCAGTTTTGTAATTTTGAAAATGGACAAAATAGATTTCTGTGTGTCGATTGAACATTGTTTTTTTTAAAGCGGAAAAATACTGTTGAAACTAAACAGTGGTTTGATAAGTGTCATACAAAATCTGTACTAGGAAAATCTAGTATGCTGAATTTCAATGCGGTCATATAAACACCGATAATGCTGAACGCTCTAGTTGCCCTAAATCGGTACTTGTTCCAGAAACCAAAAAAAACTTCACAAAATAGCTTTGGAAGACTGTGAAGTGAAGTTGCATAAGACAGCCAAAGGTAGCGTATTCTTAAAATTACTTTCCCTGGAGCATCTTTTTGATGTCTGCAAAAAGCCAGTAGTCACTGAGAAAGGTATTGCCCTTAAAGAAAAGTAAATTGGTGAATTTTTCAAAAGGAAGATATTCCAAAAAAATGTTTTTCTTAGTTGAACCGGAGACTTATGGAGTGAAGTCTCACTGTAGAATTGGACTGGAATCTCACGTTGGACCTTTGTAACCACACTTTCACATCAGATAATAAAAATACCATCACTGCTAGATCAAATATCCCTTTCTCATTCACATGTACATTCCAGTATGCTGTGATATTTTGTTTTACATTACATAGCTTTTGTAACACTTTTTTTTTAAATAAAAATTATATTTGTAGTGTAATTGTTTTCATAATATAAAATTTTTCATATACAGTAAAAAAGTATTAATGTACGTAGTATTATTGTCACAATTTGTTCGATGTCAGTATATTATTGAGTCTAACAGGTTCAATTTGCTTATATGCAAAATCTTACTTATGAATTACTGGCCATTCCTATGCTTTCACCAATTCACATTATTTGGACATAATTTAATAGCCCGAGAAGAGCAGAAGTTCCATCTGCGCTTTAAAATGTCGATATCACTATTTTTGTAGACTTTGGGATGGGACTACCAACATGGCAGATGGCGCGGTGGAGGTGGCCACGGAGGTCGTGGAACAATCTTCCTCCCCCAGCGAGCGCTCCGTCGCCAGCTCGTGCAGACGGAGAGATCTGGTAATACATCTCCTTCCCTGATGCCGACACGGACTCTGCCATATATGTCGGCGCACCGCCTGACAATCCCGTGTAATCCTGTATTTTGTTTGTTTCATCAGGTATCCATGTCCACGTTCAAGCTCCAGCACGTGGAGGTTCTCCAAGTGTCCAAGGGTTTCTATTCCAGAGTGTCCGTCGTTGTAGGAGATGTATCGGCCGAGGACTGTCCTTCCATCCCTTGGGACGAGCTGCAGGTCAGTCGCATCCCGTTCCTCTCCGAGCCATATTATTATTCGGCTAACATTTTGCCTCATTACTTCCTATATCCGAAGATGCAGTATGATGTCATTTCATTGTGGCAGCAAGAGCAATCCACACTAATTGGAATGTTTTTTTACTACATCCGTATATGGTATATATACATATTAATAATAATATGAAGTAAGTAATGAGTGACTTTATCACAGTAATAATATAGTACATGTTATTATTTTGCTAATTTCGGGGAAATTCCAAATACTCAGGTTAGTAAGCTCGCGATATTTTCTCCTATTCTGTTTGATAAGTGTTGTTTTAAATTGTGCCTCAATGTAAATTCTGTATTTATGAATGGAAATGCAGTGTTTATATCAGTTAATATTGTATGAAAACAACACATACTTTTGTTATACAATTGACATTCTCAATATCGGGGTTGGCGATGGTTCATTCACAATTCCTTTATTATAGGAAAGTAATCCTATCAAAGCTTTTTTCCGTTCATTTGATAAGTTATTAAGATTTATATTTCTTGGGACTGTATAATAGAATCGAATACATGGGAAGTCTTTATCCACTATTTCACTCTTCAAATTACAGAAACACACACCTTCAAAAAGAATTATTCCACATTTTTCAAAGATTCGTCCATTTAAACTAATTCTCCCCGAACCACATTTTACATTATATTTCTTCAAACATATTTACATTGTTTGCTGCTAATTTATAATCACAACCTTTTGAAATAATATTTTAATATACCAAATTACTCGACACAAGTTTGCTGCTTAAGCGATTATCATATACTTTTATTTTGCAACAATTTTTTACATGTTTTTATCGATAAACACTATAAAAATTTTCAAATACGCATATGTATTATGTTAAATTTAATTTAAAAAAATGATAGCAACATATATTTCTCCCATTTATTTACCAAATTACACTTGTAAATTTGGGAACTAAGTTGAATGCAACTTGTATGTGTCATTTCATTTATGGACATTTTCCACTTTCATGTTAGCTGAAGTGTTACTTGCCTGTAAAATTTCTCCCATTTATTTACCAAATTACACTTGTAAATTTGGGAACTAAGTTGAATGCAACTTGTATGTGTCATTTCATTTATGGACATTTTCCACTTTCATGTTAGCTGAAGTGTTACTTGCCTGTAAAATTTCTCCCATTTATTTACCAAATTACACTTGTAAATTTGGGAACTAAGTTGAATGCAACTTGTATGTGTCATTTCATTTATGGACATTTTCCACTTTCATGTTAGCTGAAGTGTTACTTGCCTGTAAAATTTTTGTTTAGAAAAAACTAATTTGACTATCGTTAAGTATGTTTAAATTAAACTAAATATTATCTATTTAAATTAAATGCGTTAAAAAACATCTCAGTCAATTTGCGAAACATTCTGAATGACCTCTTTCCAAAACCACTTGGAAATGTTTATTTGTAATTAGTAACAGAAATTGTATAAAGAAATGTTTCAGAACTACCAGAATGATGGAAGATGGAAATATTGATTGATGGATTGATGGGACTCTTAATTCAATTCCAATTGTCTAGAATTATGGAATAAATATAAGGTTGCTATACATAGTGGTATAACATGATTTGCCGAAGGAGAAAGCGAGTTTGGTCCCCGTAATGCCGTAATTAGCTGGACACTCGAGAGATTGACTTGTTTCCCATTTGTGCATGTCACTTGACTTGTTTAGTTGATCTCTGTATTCTGTACATACTCGTAATAAGGAATGCCTTCTAACTCGATATCTCTCTCTTCCCTTGACTGTCTGTATGTGGCACCGCTGTACCGCTCATCTATCTGCCAAAAAGGTTCATACCAAGGTATTTGACAAAAGATAACCATTATTAGACATTTGACCATAGAGTTTTTGTGACGCGATAGAGCATCATTTCATAGAGAAATGTACCGAGACTCGTGATGATTAAGGAACTTAGATTCCGTCAGTGTTAGAGATGATTGTGACACCTGATGGTAGATGGTAGATAAATAAATGAATGGCTTTTATGTTTGTTGCGTTTAGTGCACCCGCTTCACTGTGACTTGTCGCCGCTTTCCGCAATATTTTAAATAATGTATTATAGTACTCTATATCATTACTACAGTATTTTAACAATTCAACCAAACCATTCAGTATATGTACTGGTTAAAATCATTTATTTATAATAAAATTAATAAAAACTTAACAAAAGCGGTCGCTATATTATTCAAATACATGCAAAGCTTTTGTTTTTCGTGCTATTTCGTAGAAACAATTCTCAATTCATTTTGAGATAAACATCAAAACCACTTTGAAAACATTTTTGACTGACACTTAAAACTTTGTTGCCTTACAATAAGAATCGGGCAATAAATCGGCTTTTAATGAAAAGGTAAAATTAAAATCATTTTTTAAATTGAAATACATTTTTATTTATAGAGCTTTTATTTTTCAGTAATGTATTGTATTAAATTACACATATTTATTTATATGTTATTTTACCCTGCAACGTAAATGCCACTTGATTTAATGAACACACATCTATCGCCATAACACAAATATCAGTATGATAAAGAGTGTAGCATTTGTTTAGATTAAATTTTTATTTACTTGGGAATGTGATTTTAGCAAAAAATCAATGGCCCTTTTTGGTTTTTTGCTATGTCATATAAATGTAAGGTTACCATATTTTCAGGCAATCCTTTTTGCTAACATTACGCACATCTGTCATCTAAAAGTGTAATTTGTTTTTATAAGGACTAGTAGAAGTAATTGAAAGATTTTCAAAAACCCGGATTAAAGGCCTTAAAAAGAGGATATATCCGGGTAAGAAAGGAAATATGGTAACCCTGTGTAATGTGATTCATAATTATGTTACGGTTTATGTTTGGAATGAGGCATGAAAATATATTATTCTTAAATATATCGTGCTCCATGAATGCGTGCATTCGGTATCTATGCTGCATTTTAGATTTGTGAATAAAAAACTTAACTTCACGACATTCACATTACAATAATATACCTATACAAACTTTCTCGTGGCCTGCACACTTAATAATAAAGAAAATATTCACACTGTAAATTTACTTGAAAAAACTTGTTTTTAGAATTAGTGCTTTACATTATACATACTCCATTATGTTATTTGATGATATTGGCACTAGAATATGTGGGTAAAAATTTGCCAAATAGTTTTTGTATTGTATATTGTGCGCTATGTGCCATGCGCTAATGGTAGTACATTCCTTCTGCCTTTTATGAGAACCGTTTTTTCGATTTGTACGCTCAGCAAACTAAACAACATTACAAACATGCGTACAAAGTTTTGTATTTGTATTTAAAAGTCTCATGTGAGTTTTATTTACCGCTTAATATTGTAGAGCAAATTCGCATCTCGGTCCAGAGGTTGGGCGGAGAGCGCGGGGTCATCGAGAGACGAAGAATCGAATGGAGAGTTCAATCCCAAAGTTCGTCTCCGGTTAGACCACTTTCCTCATCGTCCCCTCGTGATCCCTTACGAAATCGAAGATTCAGTTACCTTGGTAAGTTTTATATCGATTTTCCTTTTATATTGTGTTTAAAAAATTAAATAATACACGTATTGTAATATCTGTTCTTCACTACATAGGACACCGTAATGGGCAGTTTCTCCGGACACATGGACGTAGTGGTACGAGATTTGGACTTGACCCTGAACATGAGCACCGCTATGGGACTGACCGACTTCGTGGAAGATGAAATCTTGGTTCCCCCTATTCCACTCGAGGTCTGTCATTCTTTATTCTTAAAACTGAGTAATGTCATCATGTTTATCAGAAACCAATCCATTAGTTACAGAATTTAAGTAATAAACCGTGCGCTTGAAGGGATCAAATAATTGTATTCTATTCTAAATATGGTATAATAATTAATAAATATATTAAAAAATCACTTTGACAGGAAACTTTTGCGATAATTAAAATATGGCTTTGCGAGTGGAGTTGAGAGTATCAGTGCGGGTCGTCCTGTTTCCAGGCCCTTCTGGAAGGCGTGTCCATAAAGCTGAACGAAGACCGTCCGGCGAGCAGCATCAGCTCGCCGGGCACGGTGCCGGTGCGCCTGTCCCTGTCCGGCCTGCGGCTGCTGCGCGGCGCCGACGGCGTGCTGCACGTCCGGCCCGCCGGAACCAACCTGCCGCCGCCGCCGCTCTCTGACCAACATTCTATCGCAGGTCACCTATAATTCTGACTGCATATTTTACTATGCATCTACATATACAGCATTAAGAAAGCTTTTTATTTAGCAGAGACCCTTTTATCTGGGAAACATTTGAGAAGTGTGGTTGTCAATCATGGGTAGAATGCTGAATGTTGCATGTTTGTAAAGTGAACACTCTACCAGCTTATGACAGGTCATACACCCTGTAAATACCCAGACTACTTTGAATGTCTAAATCTTTGCTTGGGTAATATAATAAGTAGGTTGGAAAGCCGGCCCCCAGCTCCTCTCGTCCCACACATACAACTCGACAACGCATCACAAGGCGATGATAAAGTAACATACACAACTTAAATAGCATGCAGCCACAGCGTACAAACTAAATTCACAGGCCAGCAGCTCCTTCCCTTGTTTTTTCCTGTTGCTTTTTTTGTAAAAAAATTGTTTCAATAACATAGCCTTTTGATCCTAATTTATTATTTTATTTAATTTTCATGGAGTATGTTGACACAAAGGTTTTAAAAAAAATATTATATGCTTTTTCCCCTCTTAAACCGTGCCATTTGAAAATATATTTCTTTATGTTTTTAGTCAACCTCCCTTGTTTACAGCTAGGACATACAGTTAGTAATAATAATGCAATGCAAAATGTCAGTAGTACAAAAAAAAACAGTAATTACTTCAAAGGAAAAATTACAATGCGACCAATGTTACAAGCAAAAATTACAAGCAAACAACACTGTCTCAAAAAGTTATAGATGGTGGTATTACAATGAATGTTCATTCCGGCTCTTTATTATGTTGTATAGATGCCGGTATTGACCCGTTGATGTTGAAGAGACTGTCACAAGAAAATGAGGAGTTACGGCGTCGCTTGAATGCTCTGGAAAGATTAGCTCTGGAGAATGACTCACTCAGAAGGTAATGTTATTTTATCATCTGATAAGTTTTCAATTTGACGCCGACTACTGCTTGTGAATTTATTATCTTAGGATAAATGAATGAACTCTTCCGAGGTGTGAGTTGAGAAAACGTCTACAAATTTCTTTTATTACATATTTCAGATCGAAAGAAGAAACAGATATATTGAAAGCGTGCCTACTTACGGCTCAAGATGAAGTAGCCGCTCTGTTGAATGAGAAAACCACTCTTTTGCAGACTGTCCGATCTCTTCAGGTACGTTTAGTCCTATTTTCAATAATTTTACTGTATATTCAGCAGTATGTACCTAATTACATATGTAAACTGAATTTTCTCAGAATTGTAAATTTTACTAACTGGAGCATCCGACTTCTTTGCATCATATCGGTTGTTACAAAACAAATACAACTTGGAACAACAAGGAATATACATTCATTAATTGATTTGGCAGTCACTTTGTGGTAAAATCTATCCATTTAAATTAATGTTTCACTTAGTAAATACCACTACATATTTCTTAAAATCTACTGTGACACGTGTTTCGATGCATTCTGCATCATTTCCGCATTTACGGTTTTTTAAAAATGATGGCACGTGTTTCGGAATGCATCGAAACACGTGCCACAGTAGATTTTAAGAAATAGTGGTATTTACTAAGTAAAACATTCAGTAAAAAGGAAAATCTTATTTTTCTTTTTTGTATGGCCCTTCAACGATGTTCCGGTCTGCGGCGTCAACCGCTTTCAGCTGCAGAAATCAGGCATCCTGCAGTTCCAAATAAAATATTGCTCTTTCTAAATCTTGGCAAATCATTATACTGTAGTTTTATCTAAATATATATAGTCGGGGCTAGAGGTGCGCGGTGCAAGCGTCATGTGGAGCCGGGCGGGGAACAGATAGCGACAGTGCTGCCTGGACTGCACGGCCTGCTGCCCGCCCGCCGCGCCCCCCGCGCGCCCCGCCCCCGCGCCCCCCTGACGCGCGCTGCCCGCGGCCGCCTGCCTCTGGGCGTGCGCGCGCCTGCCCTGGAACTGGAGCCACTGAGCGCCGGCTACGTCCATCCACACGCCCAACCAATACGGGAACCCGTTGTACAGCCCGGACTTACAAATTCATCAGCACACAGAGCCTATTAATCGATATCTACAATTGTTAGATTTTCTTTATATTTTAGACTGGTGTTTTTTATATCAATTTGATCTTACTTTTTTGTCACTTACGCTGTATCAATCATTTATTTTTGTGTTCATTTATTGGGCGTGTTGATGTTCATACTGAAGAAATAGTTGGAATTTATTTTTATGCAACAATACTTGTAGTATAAGAATTGAAATTGTGACATTTTTGCCATCATTAGCAGTGCCAATAATCATCAATCTTCACAGATAATCCAGATGTGAATTAACTCTAAACTTTCCATGAAGTTGAAGTTCAGACGGGTGTCATAAATAGTATTAATATTTTTCCGACTCGATTCCATATCTAATGATGCGGAGGATACCGCGTTGACTCGAAGCAGCGTTATCTCAATAAATCTATTTATCAATAAATAAATATTAGAGTGAAAAATCACTTTTTATTCTGCCCTCCTGAGAATCGAACCCGGGAACTCAAGCGTGGTAGCTAAGTATGCTAACCACTTTACTACAGATGAAAAATTCATACTACATATTACGAAAATTATATTACATTTGCCAAAGTTTTCAATATAATGTTATCAACAATGTATATGTATATATGTAGTTGTTCTTGATATGTAGTAGTATTCCTCACTTATCTCAGAATTATCCTATCTACAGTCTTCTGGAGAATTAACCCATTTTCAAACATGTCGGGGATCATTCTTCGATATTTCATTACAGGTTTTTTTGATATTTGAATTTCTAAATAGTTTTATATTCTAAGACCAATATTTATTGTCTGTAAGAGTAAAAGTTAGATTATTGAATATTTCGGCTGGCAATATCAATCTGGAAACCTAGCAGAGGTAATATATCAATCTTTCTAACACGAGCCATACATAATTGGATTATCTTATTGTGCGTTTTCAATATGAAATTAATAAATTGTCATCAGGTTGTTGGAAAAACTATTCTTAAATGAATTTTACCCTTGTAAAAGTTTGCTTATAAATTTTAAAAGAGTAATTTACAATTGTGTTGTGATGTATTGTTGAGATTACTCAATAATGCATATATAATTATTCCTTTCAACGCTATTGGATATTTGTTATATGCAAACATATAATTCAGCATTTCGAATAAGTAGCTCGTCTACTCTCGGCTCTATCGCAATAAAAAATAAAATATGGCAATTCGCATTTTAAGTTCCAAAATATTTATAAATCAGTTTATATTGCTAACACAGTATAGCGGAGTCCAATATAATGAAAATGATTTCTAATATGAAAAAAAACAATGAAACAACCATTAACAATTTTGTATGATTGAGAGCATTATTTAAAAGTAACGGAGATCTCAAATAAAATAACTGACTAAAAATGATCCACTCCAAGTTCGCCGTTTATTTTCAATATTTAAAACATAGATTTCCTGTAGATCAATTTGGTACCCATTATGGTGCCTATAATTGTTTTACCTGATTTAAAAAAATATGTAATCCTAATTTTATGATATATTTGTTTTAACCCTTTGAATGCGTTAAACAAAAAATAAAAGTTTATTTGAAAAAAGGAAATTTTCCATAAAAAATAATTTTATTTGTTTACTTCAGTTCATGGCTTGTAAAAGCCACGTACTATAGTCGTTTTACGCGTCCAAAGGGTTAAGTTTTCTCGGGTAATTAGTAATATTATAATAATAATATTTTTCTGCATAGTACATACTGCATAGCAATGTTAATAATGTTTCCGAACAATTGTATTTTGTGTGCTAGACTTTGTTGTGGATATATAGAGATGTTGAAATATTGTAATAAGTTATGTGTGTATGTATGTGTATGTGTATATATATATATATATATATATATATATATATATATATATATATATATATATATATATATATATATATATATATATATATATATATATATATATATATATATATATATATATATATATATATATATATATATATATATATATATATATATATATATATATATATATATATATATATATATATATATATATATATATATATATATATATATATATATATATATATATATATATATATATATATATATATATATATATATATATATATATATATATATATATATATATATATATATATATATATAAAAATATTTTTATTCATGGAAAACTTTGACCAATGTTAAAATGAAAAACTTAGTGTTGGTAGAAAAACATTTTTAATTATTTTTATATTGATGGGTTAATTAATTTTGGTTTTAAGATCGTGTCCTTGCGGGGCTGCCCGAACTTGGCAGCAAAAGGGGCTTCCTGATTTTCTATAAAAATTTGTCTATTTCAAAAATATATCGTTTAGTACAGAAGCTCCGGTCGTTAATTTCCTTTGCCAGATAGCTACAGACTATCGGGTTATATATTTACAGGGACTCTCTTTTTAACGTATGCATTTTGAAGCTTTTGCAGTGTGCGTTTTGTATGCGTCGGTAATAATTGAAAAATTTAATTACTGTACTTAACACCAAAAAGTATATGTATTTTGTATAGTAAAGATGTCATTAGAGCCGAGTTGCAATTGTGTATTTCCTAGATCACTACAATCAAGCTTGCTGTATTCTTAAATGGAATATTTGTTGCCTGTGAATATTGAATACTAGTTGTATTAGACAGTATTTATTTTTATGTAATAACGCATACTGATTAGGTACACATGTATATTACATAATATACGTGTAAATTAGCATGTGTGTTTTTTTATGTGAGCAAGTACAAGTGTAATTATCTTTCTTGATTGTAAACCTGTTTAGATATAATAAACATGTAATGCGCTCATTTTTTTACATAGAAAAGTTATTTGTTTGGTAGAACCTCCAGTAATGACGCTGTTTGTTCTTTAACTCTAATGGTTACTTTAAGTTAATGCCAACCCTCGAGTTATTAAACTTTTCACAAGAATGTGAAAACAATGTTAATGTGTTGGGAAATTGTTATTTCTAGGCTAGGAAAAATTAGAGTGATCAATCTAGTAATTTTAATAAAAGAACGCCGCATGAGAGTTGAATCAAATATTTTTGTAGAAATGTTTTGCGATATTGAAGGAATGTACTTGAAGTAAGATATGTAATGAGTTCCCATAGAACTAAAGCACTGTGCAGGAAGCAGGTTTACAATTTATGAATGATTATTTATGTATGTATGTAGATATAATTTTTCTGTGTTTGTGTTACATATATGTTTTGTACATTATTGCGCATAATATACCTCATGTATTTTACTTTGCCTTTTATAATCCGTCACAAATAAATTAGATGCAGTTTATGATCACAAATGTATATTCAATAGTGCGATAATGAATTTATGTAGATAATATTAAATATTTTTACGATTTAAACTATTTTGTATAAATGTATAAAATAAAAATATATTATTTTGTTATTTTTTTTTAGACTAAATATGAAGCTATTTTGTTGATTATTCTAATGTTTAGTACATATTTTATTTTGGTAAGTTATTGTCAAATCATATCTTTATTATTTTGAAAATTTGATATTTACATGTTTAAATTGGCTACTATGTATGTATATAAATTTGTATTTTGTTTTATTGTTATTGTTTCTATTCTTGTTGTGTTGGAAAAGCATAATGAGACAACTTGTAGTGTTATGATAATCTCGTGAATTGATTCATAACATGTATCTATTTTTAATATAAGTTTATTTGGGTAGTTTTAATAGTGGTATTTACCAAGTAAAATTTTAATTAAAAATTAATGATAATCCATTGGAAGTTTTTTTTGCGTATTTTTTTCTTAAATGTTGTAATTTATGAAAAAAACTTTAGGAACTTTTTCAGACTGATTTTTTAAAAATATAAATTCAAAAAGGACATTTAATTTTTTATTTTGCTTAAGGCTGAAAACTTATTTAATTTAAGCTCAAAAGCTACATACCTATGTTAAAAAAAGAATATGATCAAGAATGTGTTTTTTTTTATTTCAACCACAATATGTAATCATAAGATCTATTTATGAAATTTATTAAAAATATGAACCATTATAAAATTAAGTTTTTTGTGATTAGTTATCGTTCTTTATTCCATCCTTTATATTTTTTCATTGTCGTTTGAGTGGCAATACCGGTAATTGCAATGGTCTGCTGCCTGACACAATTTGTTAATTTCACTGATAATAATATTTATTATTTTTTCAGGAATTGTATGTTTAGCAGTGCTTTTCATAAGTCATAATATGATTTGTTTAGTTTGGTAATATTGCACTCGCAATAAGCTTCATATTCAAGAGTGAGTAGTCAATTCTATTTTGTGTCGCGGCATCGCCTTTGTAGTCTAGAAGGCACTGGTGACTTTATCCAAAGACAACAGATAATTTGATAATTATTATGAACTAATTTTATATTACTATTAATCTATTATATACTTGTGTATGTTGTTGTCATTTAAATAAACAATTGAATTGTGGTATAACGTATGTGCTTTTGTTGTCAAATTCTTCCCTCAGTGTTGCTTATCATAAGTATGAATGTCTGTGTAATTGTAATACAATTTCCTGTTTTATCCATATGTTTATATTGTGCTTCCAAAATATACTCAACCCAGCATTGAAATTATTATCTTATAGTGGAGCAATTTTGTAATATTTGTTACCTAAAACCTAAACCCATAGTGTCCACCTCTAGTGTAATGGTTAGCATGCTCGGCTACCGTTCTGGAGGTCCCAGGTTCGATTCCCAGGGGGGGATCAAATAAATATGTAACGTGTTACGTTACGATGAAATGGCTCCGGTCAGTCCCCACCATAGTAGCAATACCTCGAGGAACTATTTTTAAAATGAGGAAATAAATCTAATATCATTCGGCTCAATTTTCCCGTATGATTTGATGATTCTTGAAAAACGTTATTATTTTACAATATTTCAAATAATTTAGTCCTAAATTATTTAAATGTGACAATAGATTTGTGTGAATTTTTAATCACTAAATAATTAGAGTTCCAATTCATGCATATCACGCTACGGTGCCATACAAATGTAATTCTAAATGTGACTTTAACCGTTTGAGTGCCAAAAAATGCATACAGTTTCTTGTAAAATGCCACCAAAAAAACATCATTTTTTATGAAACTATATATTTTTTTAAAACCCCATAAATTCTTTGAATTTTCATGAATTTTGATGATTTTTTCGGTGTTTTATTAAAGAATGTCGAAATATTTGAAATAAAACGCTTGTATAAATGAATACAGTATTTTATTTAGAAAAAAAGAAAGACAAAAATGAAAAACAAAAGAAAATCAACAACTGTGCTTTCCTGCACACGCCGTGTGGACACCCTTCTTACAATAAGCACAAATAGTCGTTGATCTACGCAGCCCAGCACCATCTTTATTACTACAGACCACACAGCGACGTAAATTCTTTCCTGGAAGCTTCTGCAGTTTGGATTTATGGAATGAAATTGCTGAAGAAATTTCAGCTTTTTTTTTTGTAGGTAACCATTCCCTTTCAATCGATTCAATTATTTTTGATGTGAACTCGTGTCTTGAAATTTTTTTGCCTTCATTATTGATTGAATATATTATATATGCGTTTAAAACCATTCTTCCAAAAATGTTAAATGTTACCTTTTTCCAATATTTCAATGTTCTTCTTTCATCTAAATATACATACAACATTTTATCAGACTCATCTATTCCGCCCATGTATTTATTGTACTCATGAATCATCTGTGGTTTTTCTGTTTGCGTTTCGTATGAACCCCTATATTTTTTCACTGTGACGCCACTCGTATTACTATTTGTAGAAATTAGGATGACCGGGTGTTTTTTGGTTTTTTTATCTCGATATGAACAGAGAAGAATGTCGTCACTTTTATAATAATTAGGTTTTCCAACTTGAGACACTTGTGCCTCACGTGGTATATATTTCCTGTTTCGACGGATGGTTCCTGTAATATACGTAATTCTTTCCAATAAAGTCTTAGCCAGTTGAATGCTTGTAAAAAAATTGTCAACAAAAATATGATAACCTTTGTCCAGGTAGTTACCAATTTTTAACAGATTCATTACTACAACATGGCCAAGGCCAAATTTTTTTGTATCATCCTTGTCTTGCTCTAATTTTGCTCCTCGGTAACAAAAAAATGCCAAGCAATAATGGGTTATGGAGTCGCATAACATCCAAAACTTTATTCCCCATCTGTGGTGTTTTTTGTTGGGGAGATATTGTTTGATTTTTGAGTGGCAATGAGTCCCTACCAATGACTCATCAATAGAGAGCTGGCGATTAGGGATATAATGGCGTCGGAAAACTTCATTGGCATGGACAACTATCATATTGAATTTTGCACAGGGGTCGTAGTCTGGATGATTGGATGGAGCCAAGGTGGAATTATCAATTAGATGAAAAAATTTCAAAATTATCTGAAATCGGTTTCTTGAGAACATTTGTTTGAACCATGGTATGCCCCTCGAATCTGTACTCCAGTAGGAAACAATTGACGGTCGTCGTGTAATACCCATTTCAAGTATGACCGCTATGAAAGCCTTCAATTCCAATACAGACACCGGTTTCCAAGCCTTTGCACGTGATTTGTTTCGTAAAGTGTCAGAAGAGTTTTCAAGAAATTGTTGGGCATATTTGTTGGTTTCATTTTTTATCGTTGTTAACAGAATGACATTAAAAAATAAATCAAAATATGATATAGGTTTGGAATCACGCGGAGGAGGATCCCGAAGTCCAGGCGTTTCGAAAAAATGAGAATTTTCGGTAGAAAAATTGGTTCCGGGAGGTACATTTGTAAATGAGTAATTTCTGGTGTTACTCTCCATTTCTTGGTCACGATCAGAAGAATTACTGGAAATTCGCATCCTGCGGTTGGGAAACACGGATATGACATCACTCTCACCAGAGCTACTCTTACTCGAACTTGAATTAGAGGAGTGGAAATCGTCGCTCCCGCTATCAGACATTTCAGAGGACGCGCTCGACATTATGTTTTTTAAATTAACTAAAATAAAAAAAATAATAAATGAATCTGAAATTTAAACGGTTTACTACGATCTTACAACTATTAAGATAATATTAGAATAATATTTACCAACGCCGCAGCACCACACCCTACGTACGCGCGAATCAGAGCACGACTGACGGAATCGACGGAAATCGACGATCGGCAATCTTCGTTAAAACACGAATCGACGATCGGCAATCAAACGGTTAAGTTATTATTATGTTTTTATTGATGTTGCTAAAGCAAATATAAAAAAAAAAAATTTCAGATTGGCGTATTAATATTATATTCTGTTCAATATCAATGGATTCCTTATATGTACTGTCTTAGCATGTCTTGTACAAGCATACAATACATGTACATACAATACAAGCTGCTTACTTCCAGCTAAATATTTACAAAGGTCCATAACCTTTTACTTCATATTTCAATACATCGTATTATTCCTCCTAAATGTATCAATGTTGTAAGATATATAAATTCCCTTAAGGTGTCAAAGTTGTAGGATATATAACATGATTTTTCAAGTCGTATTGTCCGCTTCACCCGTGTATGCAATATTCTATAGGGTTTGAAATGCGGCTCAATTATTTGTCTTTTTTTCCTCATAATAAGCAATATTTTACATTTATTATGTTATAAATATGTTTTCAATATAGCGATGATTCAACAAATAATTTGCCGCATCGCACTATTTATGTAATATATGAAAAGTTTATATAGCTATAAATGGATTTTTATGCCTATGTCACGTTATTAATATCAACCTTGTAACAATAAAATATAAAGGAATATTCATAATATATTTACTATTAAATTTATAAATGTGTGTTGTACACAATTTATTGTGTTAAATTTAAAATATATATGTACTGTGGAATCAATACAATAATAATGTTGTTGCACTTGTGTTTTTTGTTGTTGTTATATTTTATATTTAATAAATTACATATATTTTTACTATTTATGCATTCCATACTTTAATTTAATTTTAAACTATATGTGATATGTTAGGAATATAATTTTAATATTTTCTACCATAAAAAGTCCACGCAATAAGCATTATCTAGTTTTCCGCTGTTTTATATACATATAGGTATTTTGATAAGTGTACACTAGATCATTATAAATCGAACAATTGCTATGCAGACTGTGACATTAATGAAAAACATTTATTATGAAGCCTGGTAGACATTATTAGGTTATATCAGGTGTTTATTGATAAATTTGTCGATGTCTTCGTCATTTGAAATAAGAAGTATCCTTAACCCTAGATCACAGAATTTGTTTCAATGTACCTTAATACGGGACTTTCGTAAAATGTACGACGATTAAAAAAACTCACATTTTACCAAAAACTTTCGATAAAAATATTTAAAAAATAAGTTCAGCTTGTTATTTGAGAACTTTATGTAAAATGCGAACACAAAATATTGGTAAAAGTAAGATACAAATATAAAATATTGGTAATGGTAAGATATATGCTAGATGTCACCACATTCTTTACATGCGTTGCCTCGATGCTTCTCACAGATTGGGATGTCCGTCGCAAATTGTAGGAATGTCCTGTAATCTAGGGTTAGTATCTTGATCTTTTCTCGTTGTTTGCAGGAACAGTATATTACCTCTAAATAGCAATTTCTAGTTTACAATTACGGTCATGAAATATTGTCTATTTGTTTTAGAATAACTTAGCATGCAGTAAAACAAAACCTTAAATTCTTGAAAAATCTTAAATCTTGTTTATGAAGTATTAATATCAAGATTATGCTAGCTTTTTTTATTAACTACCTTCACATGAGGCTTAATACTTGATTGTCTTTGAATGATTGCTTCATTTTGAGAGTCGAACATAAATAATATTTTCTTTTTATTATATCTCTTAGAGTTTAACTACAATATTTTGATTTCACATTTTTCTTCTCATATACATACCGGAGAAAAGACACTAGTGAGAGGACCCCACTGAAAAGCAAACACATTGTTAATTCTTTTCCTTCATGCATTCCTTACTTAAATATTTACCTTTAAACTGTTGTTTTAATTTTTAATTATAAGTTCTATGTCTGGTGCCATATTAAAAATAAGACGTATCGAAAAAATATCACTATAATTTATCAATTATTGTGATCATCGTGATAATGATTATAAAAGTGAGACTTCCGGGAATGTTGACATATATTACAGTTCTATTATTCATATTAGTTAATCATATAACCTGCAACATAAATATGAACTTTATAACCATAACAGTTGCAAAATGAATTTCAAGAAATGTTTTTAATTGGACCGGGTGTTCGTGATGTATTTTACACGTCTACCAGTGAATAAGCCTCTAAGTAGAGACTTGGCGATTTATTAATTTTTTGAAGTTGGACTGTTTGTAGTCAGCTTCAACAATTAGTCATTTTCTTTATTGCAATGCCCATGGACATTCCCGACAGCGAATAAGTTTATTGATATCAAATCATAAATAAGCTAAAAAAGTGTTAAAATTCCTTGTATGTCATTCGTCTGGGAATCACAGTGTTCATTATTATAACCGTGAATATCAAATTCCTTAAATCTATCGGGAGCTTTGTTGGTAAAGTCTAGAATTTAAACTTGTATGTAAATAATCTAACGTATTACAATATGTTTGAAGTTTTATGTGGAAGGTGATTTGGTATACCTATACATATTATATTCAAGTAAATGTAAATATTTTAAGCTTGATTGAATGTTATATTTGTGAAATAAAATGTTATTTCAGATATGAAAGTCTTTTATTTTGAAATTAAATCCAAATTTTGTGCGACACAATAAAAGAATGTGGGCCTGACTTGAGAGCAGGCAACAGACAGAAAAATCTGGTTTCCATGCACTCTACATTGGGGGCGGATATGGATCGAGTATAGGAATATTATACATACAGTGGAACCTCTCATAATGAGTAATTCGCATAACAAGCAAAAAAAAATGAAAAGGTTGCTCCCTTAACGAGCGACATTTCGCATAGCGAGTTAGAGAGAAAGGAATGGGTTACCAAGAGGACCTTCACTTCCGCTTGGAAGAAACTTGGCCTATTATTATGGGACTCGGGGTGGATAACAATGATACTGAAGAGCTTGTGAAAGAGCACAGCCGAGAGCAAGAAATTATGGAGGAGAGTTTGTTATTATTTTCACCAAATTTTGGAGCTTCGGCAAAACCAAATGTCTTTAGATAGTTTTCTAGTTTAAAACTATCAATTATTTGTCACAAATTCATATTTCTATTTAGGGTTTTTTTTTCAAATCTAACTTGTATTCTAAGTTGTAAGATTCCTTAACAATTTATGAGTAATTATATTTGAATAAGCGTTCATAAAAAAAATTGAGTATTCTTTTGTCATGGAAGCATTATCGTATTTTACATTGATTTCTATGGGAAGAAATGTATTGCTTAGCGAGTAAGATGTTAAAACGAATTATGCTCGTTATAAGAGGTTTAACTAGTTTATTTTAGTAAAATTAAACATTCAAATCTCTTTTTGAAAATTGTGGGGAAATTCATTTGAATATGATCAATCAAACACTCTGTCATCAATAGTTTGCTGTGAGTTTCATGCACTTCTGGTATTTGATGTAGAATTCATAAAATGTACTATTTTAATTATAACTAAAAATATTAAAAACAAACCGAATTGCAAAACCAACACAGAAAGTATTTAAACTCGATTCAGATAAATAACATGAATGAATATTTTAAACTAGACTGGCAACACATCCAACGACAGGCTAGAAATTATGTAGTCTCGTGTAGAAGTAAGCACGCCAAAATAAGCGGTACTCTTATGGTGTGAAAGCATATAATAACACAAAATCATACATAATTCATTATTTTTTTATAGTCAGGTAAAATCTATTAACGTAATATTTTTTAAGGAAAAAAGTATATTTTCGTGACGTATCCATAATATTTTACCTAGGTTAAAGTATTTTTATTCAAAAATTAAATTTGAAATGATTAAATTCGAGTGTGGTAACTCGTAGCGTTACATTTGTCAGTATTCTTGGCAGTTCAAAAAGCTTGCAACATTTTCAGTAGTAGTGGGATTAATCGAAATATTTCAACAAACTAATTGATAGAGTTCGAATAAATTAATAATCGAATGAATAGATTATAACTTTTAAGTTTTTTTAAAAGCTTTTTTTTCTATCGAAAAAGGAAAAACCTTCGATTGAAAACTCTACCGAAATAGTATCGTCAGCCAAAAAAAATATCACTAGGAAACTTTACCATAGAACCTTACTTTTTCCTCTAAAATTTTCTGTCGGCGTTTTTCTTAATTATCAGTGAAGATCTTTTGATTATCTATAATTGTATTTTTTCTGAATAGTGGAGTCCGAGAGAATCGAATGAATCTCTCGAGAAGCGTTCTTAAACAATCAAACCATTTCGATTATTAAACGACTATTTCGATTATTTTCATTCGATTCTTCCCACCATTAATTTTCAGTAATGACCGAGCCGCTGACGGGAGAGTTGCGTCGTTGTCTATGTAATTTCGTGGTGTGTAAGTATTAATCTTCAAACGACTTTTTCGTAGGATATGGGTGATATCTGCGTTTCTTAAAGCATTAGCTTGTGATTCAATGTCTGTTCTTGTTAGTGTTTGTGTAAATAGTGTTTGTGTCCCGTGAAAAGTGCCATTCTTGAAAAGATCAAGAGGGATTAATTGGTAGCTGTTTTCGGAAACCGCTCTAAAGGTAGGACAATCTATAGTTTATCAAAGCGGAATAAATGTTTACAGTTTTTGTTAAGGCGCAATACACGTATTAAAACCTGTCCGCGGGCCGTTCGGTTTCGCGCTATCTATTAGTAAACGGGGCGTGCAAACGAAGGACGAACACCTGTATGTCTTCTTCAATTAAGCACACGTCTATAATCCGATACGAACACTAATTTAATACGCTTCCACAAAAATAACGTCTTATAATCTACATCTAAAAGTTGCGACATAGGTGTCTAACACCGATTTTCATGCGTCGTGCTTGTGCAATTTTGTTATCAAAGTCTCGCGGAGTAAGAACCGTTGCATTCCTAATGTAATTGAAATATAGCGAAAAAAACTCGTAGGTTATCTGAAGCCGAAGTACAGAGGCTCCGAGGGAAGTTGTCGGCTGTCGTGTCACAGGTAGGACAGGTTTAGCGACGGAACTCTAGTCGATGTTTAGAGGTATTCCGAAGACGTGTTTGTCGAAGTATTTCTGAATTAAACACGTTTGACCTTGCGTTTAGGTTCCGTGACGCAGCCCTCGAGACGTGGACTCGCGAGGAATGCACTCGAAACCGTTGAATCTTGTTCCAATTTAAAATGTTTCATTCGGCCGCTTAAATCTATATTCCTTAATATTTGAAACATTACATCTGCAGCACTCGATGTACGATTCGTGATAATATTACGTATGATAAATTCAATTTCTTTTAGAGCATAAGTTCGTTCATATTTTTTGACAGTTGTCCAAAATTTCTGGTTCGAAAATTGCCATGATTTGGTACCTAATAATTGCCACTTTAAAAAAGGAAAATAATAGCAAGAATTAGGCAAGAACCTTATCACCTATCCACTTGTGATAAACCAAAGGAAGTTTTTAAAGATTTTTCTTTTTTAACAACACTTTGGGAAGGGTTTGGGAAGTAAACATTGAATAATAAACGCTGAATTTATTATTTAGTTGAATGTACCATATAATTTGTTTTTCAATGATTATCATCTTTTGTGTAGTAGAATTTCAGACGAGGTTTTAAAACTATACCCGCTCAGTGCGTCCTGTCTAACTTTATAGATATTAATTTTAAGATTGGCATCGGTTACCTTGTGGTTTTTACTGGCAAAAAATATAATAAAAAGTAAGTACCCTCCAGTCATCTATTGCAGATGCTTATTAAATGGCTAAATGATAATTATTATCAAATCCCACTCGTTGATATGCCCAAATACGTATTACTCTGACATCGCCCAAGGACGCTATCTGTATAAGGATTGTGGAATTCAAATAATATTTTTAATAATAATACTTAATTTAAATATTCAAATTTGCATGTGGGTTTCTTCTGTAAATTGCTCAAATCCGACAAACAGTTAGGAATGCTACTATTCCGTAGGTTTCCTACGGTGGCGGTACCGGCTTCCAGTGGGCCTAGAGGACAGTAGGGCTGGGCGATATGCTCTTATTCCTTCATCCACCATATGACGGGAAATTCTGGTATTTTACTTGATCGTTTTATGGTGGGGAGTCATTTCGTCGTAATGTAACACGTTACGATGCGAGCATTCGTATAGTCAGTACAGCGAGCCGAGCTCGTTCCGAGCACTCCATTCGATGTTCGGATGCTCGCCGCGAATGTTACGTTACGACGAAATGCTCCGGTCAGTCCACCTTTAGCCTTCCCGCAAACGGGTGTTTCTCCCTTTGGATTTCCGAATGCATAAATCTCGCAAAAATACGATATTTATATTGCCCAACGTTGTTGAAATGTATATTTCGTTTTTTTAATAAAAAAAATGGTCGCTCTACATTAAGTAAACGATATTCTTTCATTAATTGATTCGACAGTCACTTTGTGATAATCTATCCATTTTTAAATTAAATTTTACTTGGAAAATAGTGATATTTACCAAGTTAAGCTGAAATTAAATATAAATGATTTTCTATTAGAAAATGAAAACTCACTTTGAATTCACAAATAATTTATAAACTGAAATTATACGACCTGCTCTATTTTTTGTTTATTGATTTTTTTTTTAATTTTCCCCATATTATTTCAATGACTTGTCTTACTCCGTTGTAAAGATATTTACCCCCGGCTTCAGTAAGGTCATCAGTAAGATGCATGCTGTTTGTAAATAAACAAGTTGAATTGCGAGTTAATATATTTCTTACTCCCACCGCCAAAAATGTATGAAGTCGCCCAATTTTATTTGTTTACCGATTATAGTTTCAGACAGACAGATTAGATTCCAAATTAATCGCATCAAACAGCATATACATGTACGTGTAATTCTTATGATTCAAGATGAAGAATTCCATTTCATCAATTAAAAAAATATATTTCTAAAATCAAATCAGATGTGTGAAAAAACGTATTTCCATAATATCACCGGTCGTTGAGGAAAACTTCGTAACCATTAGACTCGAGTAATAGAAATTAAAACTTATCCGGTCACTCGGGAGATCCGTATCAGTGGATCTGTACGACATAAATGATCCCTTCACTGAGACCGGAATACTTGAATGGTGGATCTTTCGCCGAAGGACCAATCGCACCGACATGGGGGGAATCCCGGGAAATTTTGCTATGTGAACCTTACTTTCCTCTTCGTTTTTTTCGTTGCATATTGTATCGACGACGACGAGCAATAAAAAATGTGAAGAGATTTCGCTGCATCCCAAAATCAGTGAATCGTTAAATTGGTGAATCGATGACTCTGAGAAATATTACATAAGGCCAGTCGATGGTGAACGCCCCGCGTCTATTTAAAACAATGTACGATTCGAAGTATGTATGTACTTATGGTTTCCTTCAGCTCGCTATTTCATTTCTTCTAAGTCCACGGATGTATCAATTTTCATTATGCAGATCGAGCAATGTTGTGAAATCGTCCCGCGTACGTTGTAGGTCCCCATACTGATCGACTTTCTTTTCTCTAGCGCTTATTAAAGCGCGTCGAGCTTCGGCGGATAATTTAGTCAGTAAAAACATCGGTCTCCGTTGGATTACAAGTTAAAATGGCATCACCCTTCGACATAATGATCGCGCAACACTTTTATCTTTATTTTTAGGCGCGATAAACGATTGCCTTAATGTTATGTGACATACAAAATCTGGCGTTTCGGATCACTCGGTAAGTTTCTTTACGAACGTTACTTTGCATTTAAGAAACTAGGTAACAAAATTGCGCAAATCCACAGTAGCCGTTTACGATAAAGCTGACTTTTTGTATCAGTAGAAATTACGAAATCGATATAATATGATATGATGCGCATCTAATTGATATATTTCCCGCTTATCGATTGTTCGCTCAATGGTATGCACACTAGTACTTTTTTACGCTTGCTTGTAATTATGGATTTATTTATTCCATATATATATATATATATATATATATATATATATATATATATATATATATATATATATATATATATATATATATATATATATATATATATATATATATATAAAATACGAATCGACTGTAAAATGTGAACTCGTAAAACATTTTTTTAGTATTGAAAATGTCAAAACTGCCTGTCTAAATGTGGTTTACCAGTTTACCATGATATTCCTCGAGACCAATATTTGTACCCATAAGTTACCACATGAACATGACATTCCTTAAATGTTTCGTTTTGTTAATATGCAGTACAATTAGCACGTTCATTTCTAATTAGCCATTGCTCATCCAATAAATTCCACTCATATGAAAGTTTTAATTGTCATGTACTCGCCAGATATAATAGGCCAAGTATTAATAGTGGCATCTCCTCATAGAGGATTCCTCGACGTTAAAAATCCACTAACCGGAAGTTATATCATAATAAAACCGCAAATTTTGTATCGTTGTTAGTAAATTTTGCAGCCGACGAAATTTGTAATTCAGGAAATGAACTGTCGTTACCGAGTAAATAAATATAAACGTGCAATAGTGCAAATTATTAGTACTGTCAGATTCAAGTTTCCATAAATAGAAACCCACACCAAAATTGGAGAAGTTAATAGGTACTTCTGCTAATAAAAAATACAAATAAATAACAGTTCATATCAATTCAAAACGACTAGAGCATCGATTTTATACGGAAGTTAAATAACCTTACTTCTGGACTTGGGAGGAAGTAAAGAAAAGTTATCTACACTGCAAAGTCCAACGCCAACTTCCGTACGGAATCGATTCCCCGAAAAAAAAGAGTTAAAATTATTTCGTGAAGAATTGAGTATTTTGGCAGAGAAATGAAAGTCGTGGGCATGCGATGTTTTGATTTAGTAATAAATAATGTGTGTGCAGGAGGTCCCGGGTTCATTCCCGCCTGAATCAACTTGTTTTTTTTACTATATTTATATCATCCTAGACTGAGAACTGGAACATAAGGCTAAAGGCCTCTCCTTCGTGTAATGTACAGTCAAGATAACACGCGTTCAGTAATAAAACGTCACCCTAGCACAATTTGGCGCTACAAAAAAAATGGAATATGTAATCCTTAAATTTGTCATTTTTTGCACTATCTACGAACATCGGGCATCGGAAATGTTTGGATATAAACACTCAAGTGCTTTGAACTAGTTTAAAAGATTCAACAGTGGTTTACTTTGAGAGGATAACATCAGGTAGATACTTGTTGATTTATAATTTACTATAGGTACTTCATTGCGGAACTTGAACTTCGATTGATATTTTAATTATGGTTTTCCGATTTATTGGCAAATTTTAACGATTCAGTATTTTAATTTACCATAAGTGAGACATTTAATCGGAATTTATTTTACTGTATACCTGAAAACTTTATATGTTACAAGTATGTAATTGAAGTTGAATGATTTTTGTCAATCTTCATTTGTTAATATATTATTCGTGATTAAAGGATTTTTATGGTAATTTTTTAATGGAAATACATAAGTATGTTGCGATGCTTTTAAACATTTCTTTGATTAGGTAAACAATCCAAGGCGTCAGATCCGGTAAAACTTCACCGTGGTTCAAGCGATGGCGATGGTTCGTGTACCGATTGTTCGCTTTGCATCGCAAATACAAAGCTCATGTTTAGCGATCAACGAACATCTATGGGTTAGAAGTACATATGTGAGAAGTCACTTGGCCGCCCGCCGCCCCGCGGTGATCTGCCGTGTCATTGACAAGGTGGGGACTAATATCGAAGTTGAGCCATTGAATATTGTGATAAATACATACGAATGATTATTGTGTAAGCGGTAACCGATTCCTCACACACGAGATGTGACGAGCGCGGACGTGGGCTTCGAGTTCTAGGCACAATATTCACGAGTGGGTGGGCTAAACTTATCTTCGCCATCTCTTAATGGAAATACTGGAATATTTATGAATCTGTCGAGCACATCGTATCTCTTCCTTCTTCAGTCTTCAGTCACAAAGCCAATCTGCATTATTAATTACGCGTTAATTTATTCAACGTCGCCGAAACTTTACGATACAATAACTTCGTCAGAATTTAAATCTTTTGCCTCCATTTAATTGAACGTTTTCCATAAATGGCTACGATACACACCCGCCTGTATCTAATAAAAGTTTTTATCGTCTGATTTTGAGTGTGATTAACGTGTAGTTTTGGGAGGTTCGAATAATTGTTAAATCTTTTTGAGCTGACCAAACAAAATACTTTCCATACAAATGGGAAGCGTGTGCAATTCTTGAATATATACGATATCTATTGTGATCTATCTAGATATCGATAAGAATGCGATATCTATCGTGCAAATGCCACGCGTTATTTTCATTTGCACGATAGATATCGTACTCTTCTCCGTTTTACTCCTCATTACTGATGGTTGCGAACCTTGTCGAAGCAATAACTCTTCTTCAGTCTTCCCTTGGCTGCGCTACACGTAGCGCTCCAACCACCGAGGTGCCTGCTGCTGTCTTAACTTGATCGGTCCGTCGTGTGAGGCATCTTCCTCTCCCTCTCTTCTCCTCCAGGCTACCAATCGCAATCAGCCATTCCAGGCTGTCCTCATTGCCATTGGCCAGAGTCAAGCCATCCAAGTATAACTCCTGACGAATAGACTCGTCGGAGCGAATAGTTGGTGCGTCTAGCTGTCCATGGGATTCGGAGCATGCGCCTCCAATACCACATTTCAAATGCGTCAATTTGTCTCCTTTTAGCAGCATAGAGAAAAATGGAGTGGACCAGACTCCTGACGAGCTTTATCTTGATGCTGTTAGTCACACCCCGGTCTTCCCAGATTTCGTCTAGCTTGGACATAGTACTTTTGGCTTTTGGATATCGTATATGTTAGAGTAAAACTTACTCGTTTTGTGATAAAGGGGCCGCCAATATGACATACTGCAATATTTAAGCTAGATTTTTTTTTTAAATGTTCTCTACAACTGTTTTTTTTTTGTTTTAGTTAAATAAAAGTACCTGCCGCTTCTTGGGGTTTCGCATAGAAAATACGATATTAAATTGTTGAACATAAAATTATATATATTTTCAAATTGAGATTTTGGATTAACCAAGGCATCTCTAAGTGGTATTTGGGAGTGACGTGTATCTCTGTATTTTCTAGACTCTCTTAAGTCAATTTGCGAATTCTCTGACCTTAATTATTATATTTATGATGTATTTTAAACAATTCGCATGATCTTTATAAGTGTACCAAATTGGTTATGCAAATAGACAGAATGTTTACGAGCTTGGCGATGATTGGCTCAATGGAGAAGTTGCTACGCCTTAAATAGGTTACTCCGTACTTCGATATTGTTACTAACTGCTGTATAAACTTTCCCGACTCAATTCGCTCACAACTAACGATATATCGTCTCTCTTGTCAATAACTCACTTCGAGACATACTTTTCAGGAGTAATTTAAATCAGTTTTTCCCGCAAGTACTAAATTATTGTACAAAACTGACAACGAGGTGACAAAACCGCCGAGTCAATTAGTCGAATCGAGTCTGCTAATTTTTATCCGATGACAGATTAACGTAAATTCAAATATAAAAACGCCGAAAATAATTTGAAAAAGGGTCGCAGTTTTGAAATGCATTGTTTAGTTTGTGGTGATTGTTAAAGTTCTGGATAGTAAATATATAAATTCGCGTTTTTTACTATATATTTTTACTCGCTACTTTAATTCCAATTTTTTTTATAAGAACATTTTTTCTAACAACCCTTCGAATAGCGTGATCATTTGTACCCGTTGTTATAAGTATGCATTTTTTTAAACGTTCGAATCCATTTAAAATTTAATCCATCGAGTTAGCATAACGCCGCATCGTTTTGGAACAGTGCCCTATGCACCGCTTGTGTGTGTACAGGGGCCACGAAAAATTACAAGATTCTGAACAGCCACTTTGCCCATTCGCGATTTGGCTTATTTCCCAATAGCAACGATGTCGTCGGAAGGAAAACTAAAAGAACTATTTTCTTGTGCCGTAAATAAAGTAAGAAAAAGTGCTTTGTTAGTTGTATCTTGTGTCAGTCACAAGTAGTATCAGAATGTTTGAGTATGGACCAGTTGCAACGGTGGCGTTTAGTAGAGCGGAGACGACCACCGCCCGCCAGTGACTATATTCCTCACAAAACGTGGTAACGCTGCCATTCGATACATTTCGTTTTAATTTTAAATACATACATAAGTAAATGACAGCATAATAATTGTGCAGCATAATAATTCACTGCGATTTTTCCTGTCTAAGATCTTTCTGTCCTATTGATAAGTCTAGCAAAAATTACATTACACTCCTAAGTATGAGAAAAATCTGTTGGGCGAAATATATACTTTGTGTAATTGTGTTGTAGGTAGGTACTTACTGCGTTATTCGTCAAGCTTGCGGAGCTACTAAACTGCGATCAGGTGCTCGGAAAACGAATCCGTTATAATAATGTTGACTATATCATTAGAGCGAACAACAAATACAATACGCGATACGTTGCTCATTCACTCATTCATTCCTTTCTATTTTAGTAACAGCGAGTCGTTATGCAGCTTCGCGTTATATACATATTACAATTCGTAACGAAGATATTAGGCGGACCGAAGATACGGCGGTCGTACGATGGAAGAGAGCAAGAAGAAGATTTTCGAGAGACCATGTCAGCAGGATGGATGAATCAAAGATATTAGCGGGTCAACACCATCTCGGAAGACCACCAAAGAGATGGTAGGGTAGCTGGGCGTCAACATCGCAGGAGGAGTCACTTTCTTGAAAAAAACAGATCTTCAGATCTATTATAAGAAAAAGAAGAAAAAAATGTCGCGCATCTCGAGTTGCGTGCAGGTCACTAGCAACTTGATGTTTTTGATATACTTTCAACACTTGCATAAACGATATCATAAATCATCGAAGACACGGTTTCCAGATGATGGTGAATCTGATAAAATAATGTTACATTTATGTTGAGCAAAAACATCGGCTCCGCTTTTTAATATTCGACGATTCTTCGATCGACCGTCGGCGGTAATAATAAATCGATATTGCAATAGTAATTAAATCTCGGATTCGAAGTGGCCGTTAAAATTCCTTTCTTTTCATGAAACTTGCCATTCGAGTGGTGCACGGTGTAGTGTAGCGATGTCTGCAGCCGATGGAATCCGTTCCGAACGCTTAGCGAATATCCGAGATTGATTATTATTGCGAAACCGAGGCTTAAAAGTACGAGTCACCGATCATGCGAACGTACACATTTATTACTAAACATTATCTACAATGAATAATTACAGACTGCATCGATATTATCTCAATTTTCACCGACATATGTAAATATTAGGTTATAATTCCCGACGAAAAAATATTAAATATGGTATCACCATGCCCTAAGCTCATTGTATAAAAATATTAACAACAGTTAGTATAATAATTTATTTATTGTAACTGCAGACATTTGGTAAAATTCCACATTATTTTTTTTAGTAATATATGCAAAATTAAACAAGATTGGATTGAATTTATTTTTATTCACATATATGTTATGAAAATATGTGACGCGTTTCGTCCTATTAAGACATTATCAAAACTCTCAAATTTATTTGTTATTTAAGAAGAATATCCTTAAATTTCTAATTATTTTTTTCGCATTAATAAATTATTTGGCTTTCATACCTGATATTCCCTGCAGCTCGAAATTTTTATTTTTCAAATAAGTATTGACATTGTACCCGAATACAAGTTTTGGCTGTATGAAATTTGAAATAGAACCGCAAAAATCCTTTGATGTTTAAAATACGTCGGTGCATATGTTCGATCTCGGAAACTACCTGCCCAATTGACACCAGATCCAGTCGGTACGTGGCTCCCCTACCGGATAAAGCAAGAACAGCACATTCTGCTTTAAAATTACCACTAAACATTCAGACAAATCACTATTACAATTACTCAAAATTGAACGTAACCATAAATGTCAACCTCACAAGAAAAAAATTGAAATATCCAGATCTGATCTGCCATCATGTACAATTCGGAGACGATTTAATTCTTAATGTTCTTTCAAATCTTTGTCAAAATAACAAAAGCCATCAATGGTTAAGCGAAGGAGCTATTTTTGCCTATAAAAATGTATTAAAATAACAGCACAAACAAATAAAAAATGCTGGACACACACAAATACATACATTTGAATCCATTAACACAGTCGATGTTTTCATCATGAAAGTGTACATTTTTCCACATAGTTTTTAAATTCATTAGATCTACCAGGAATACCGTTACATATATTGCAAGTAAAAATTGGTTCTCTTATTTTTCTACGTAATCTCAACGCGTTAAAGCTCTGCAACGGCACTAGATCAGTAATAAAAAATATGGATAATATAGCACTATGTTACTTTTTTTTATATGGTTACTTACATAATTAGTACTATATTTGGTCCTATGGTATAAGTACTATGTTCGAGTCAACTCTGATGTGGTTAGGTATACAACGGTTATTCCCTCTTGATGCAACCCCTGTCTAACAAAAAAAAATCCATAAAAAATAAAATGAAAAGAATGCTTCGCTATAAAACAATAAACACATTGTTTCCTAAATAATGCAAATACGTTGTTGTTGTTGTTGAAAATGAGTATCAAACAAGTTATAAAACAAACAATAAAAATACTTATTTTAAAAGAAAAATAAATGTTTCAAATAAATAAATTATTAAAATAAAAGCCCTCCCTAGTTTTAGTCCTATTTAGAGAGACGTTCAGATTTGTTACTTCTCCAGTAGAGCGAGTAAGAATAGGTAGGTCCTGCTCGCAGATCGAAGCGTTACTTCGCGATTTCGACTTCGTCGACTAACGAAGCATATCGAGTTTTTTTTATGCTGATGAAAGTTGTACGATGCACAACGCTATTTCTCAATACCTTTTATTCCACGTGACGTTCGTTTATTTGTCTCGAAAGATTTTTTAAACCCGAAAAATGTGATTATATAAGACTTGCGATATCAAATCGGATTATTTTATTTCGGTACTATTTTACACAAAAATTATTAACAATTACAGGAGCTTCCTTTGATGTAGAGAATATTTTAAAAATATAGCAAAAGAATTACAAATATAATTTTGTTAACAGTGTTTAACGAAAAATTAAGAAGTATCAAAGAAAATTTATACGGTGGAAGCCAAAATCACCACTTTCTTATTTATGATAAGTTAACTCCCAAATCAAAATGTTCCTCCACTAAAAAAAATAATACACGTTTCCAAATCGAGAGCGAACCTAGAAACTCTCGACTTCGCGTCCGCGACTGTAACCACGGGACCACAACCCGAATCATGTCATATAGTTATGAACAATAGTACGTTTGTGTTGTCTTGTCCATTTTAACCAAAGTAAGACTACAATGGAGTCTCTGGTTTCCGATCCGACATAGGATCCTATTCTCAATCCGAGCGGACAATAATTACGATTGTTACGGCTTAACCTCCGCCATTCCGGACGCAATAATGGGCGCTCTAATGCATCCGTTGTGCGCGGACTGAGGACCGGACGGGACGGACGTCATTACTTGTCGTCGTGGCTATATTGTATCCCCTTGCAGTGTAACCTCGCCATATGATTGTATCGGGATATCGATACAGCACATAACACTGTGCTCGTCGGTCCGTTTGATCCAAACTTATATAAAAATTCTGGGTGTCACACCTCGACCTTTACCATTTGTAATCAGACTGTTCTATTCTGTTAATTGATGTTGCAGCATTCATTCACTTTATACTGTCCTGTGGGGCCAAATTCTCGAATGTGCTGCGCGGTTAGCAACATTGTGCGTTTCACTCAAATCTATTGCAAAAAATGTCAGTTGACATATTTCAACCAGTTTAGGCATGTGACGTCACGCATATACACCATCAACAGTTTAGTACATAGCTTTGACATTGATCATGTAATAATAGTAAAACAAAATCACTTTGGTAAATTTTGTAATAATCGTCACTTAGCAGTGCACGAGTTGTTGAACTTGGGCACCTTTGTCAAATTGTTTCCACATCAGATCTACCCTAGTCCCTTTCATTCGATAATGAGCGTTATTATGATGTACCGTATTAAGCGCCCAGCCTTGATAATTCTCACTCGCAACATAATATCGCGGGTTATTCATTTGAAAAATTCACACTCATTCTCATACATACGTATGAATTCGGCAAGACTGTAACTAACCATTTCGTTAAAAGATTGATTCCAATTACAGGCGTTATTTTCTTTTCATTATTTATAAAATTAATATCTAACAAGTGGGACGAATGGATTTCCAATAACTGACTCGATTAAAATTACTTAACAAATGACGGCTGCTCTCTTTGAGTACCTACAATATTTCTTATAATTGCATATTTAGTTGTTGTTATTTTTCGTTTCAACTATTATTTGAAAGTCAAAAGCTGGTTTGGCATTCCCGAGAGTTTTAAATTAGAGCCTCAAATGGTTCGCGCTTATTTTATTAAATATTTATTATTTAATATATTCTTCTCAATATGACGGGGGGTTATTGATTTCCTATCCAGTTTTTATTGGAATTTAATATAAATTCTAGGTTAGTTTTGTTAGAGATTTAACATAAAAGCTAGCTAGGCATACAAATCATTGGTTTTCACCTTTTACGGTGACAGTATTATGCGCATCACGACTTAAACTTTCCGCTTTGCCGTTTCGACTATTACCGATTATTTATAGCGTCACGTAAAAATGATTCAATTGTTACGTATAATTGTTGGTAAAATAAAAACGTGTTACATTTGGATATCTCTCATCGGAACGTGTTATTTCGACGAAAATATAATAGTGGATACGTGTTCGCTACTTGGTGGTATTGTTGACATTTGAATATGAGATTAAAATATTCGTTTCGTCTCCCACGGTTTTTACGGTTCTAGTATGATACGAATTTTATTAATAATTTCGCTTTCATTTATATTACAGGGTAATGTCCATTATATAGAGTTCAATTACCTTAATTACGTATTGTCAGAGAATATTGCCAGAATGAGCGGAAAATGTGAGACCAGCGACACTCGTACGCCGTTCGGTGGATGAAACAATACACTGTACAGCCGGCTTATTTATCACTAACGTGTACGGCTTATCTTTATAATTTATTCAATCTCTCGCATTAAAAGCGCTCTCTTCCCACGGAGGCGTTTTCACTTTTTGTTTCGTTTTCCCAAAAATAGTGAAAAATAATGATCACATTTTTGGTGAAAGTGATCGCCGAATAGTCACTGCCTTCTCTAGGCCCGAGCTAGCTTCTTATGATTTGATGAATTCATAGGTAAGTATATATTGTATTATACGAACCTTTTTTTCCAATTAAACATCATACAAGTATTGTGTTTGCTTCACACCTAAGTAATTCGTTCTGTCACTACAGCCAGTCGGCGTTACTATAGTATGGTAACACGAATTTGTCAGTCGCGGGTGAGTAAGCAACTCATTTATTGACTTTTGTGTAGGAATAATACCTTTATTTTTCAGTGACAACATTTAAAAATACTTTCGTACTTCCCGAAGAAATTTGGCAATGGCGCTCGCTACTGATGCAATGGCGGAACGGATATTTGGTATCAATGAAAGTGTGAAGTCACATTACGGAGATTTTTTCATACCATTACCAAAATGATAGAAAACCTATTCCGGTGGCGTTAGTTTCCCTTTTTATAGCGTGGCAACAAAATCAGATGTCGGCACATTATTTGCAGCCTCGAATAAATTGTGTCGCTTTATTTCGTAAATTATTTATGCGCTTAGATGTCAGATAAACAGCTAAGTCGGCGATGTTATTTAGTGAAAGAGAGTCCAATTATTCCAATTTTTGCGTCAAATACCTGGTCATGGTAAAAAATTGGGATAATTGTACACTTTTTTTTCATGATCGTGACTTTTTTGGGAATATTGTAATCAATAGATGTTAAAGACTGGCGAAAAGTTTGACAGCGATCAGAAATTGACGTTCCTGTTAGGTACAAGATGTAAAGTATATTACCTGATTTTAATGATTATTTCCAAATCATCGAGGTTTATTTATTTATTAGAAAAATGTGTTAAATTTTCAAAACTATCGTCTACTGTCGTAAAACTACTGTCAATTGTACTTTCAAGCAACAAAATTATGCAGGGGACTATGAATTTCGTAGTATGTTGTTGTTTCATATTTGAATACTAGATCAGTGCTGGCTTTGTTTAAATTTATGGTTATAACATCTCCGTTAACTCAATGTTGAAGCTTTGCATCATTAAAATTTTCAACTTACCGACTTCTCAACTCGATTTTGCCGCTATAATGAAATTGCTCGTTAATTTGAACACGACCTCTTCGACGTTCGTATTACTTACCTCGCGTGCAAATATGCAGCTCACTTGTGTTTTAGATTAGTCATTGAATTTGATAATCTTGTAGAAGCGATTCAATTAAATTATGTTAGCTTGTTTTGTATTACAAATTTCAGTTCCAAGGCCGTCGGCGACAAATTGATTCGTTTTGTACCTAATTCTCATACATTTCATCGTTTCTGTATCGCATCACACCTACTACGTTACTATAAAATCATGAATAGAGCTCGAAACTTATCTAAAATGTCTACAAGATTAATCCTACTTGCACTAATTGAAATAAATTCAACTAAAGCTCTCCATACCGACTGAAAATAACTTAATTTATCATACATGTTAATAACACTTATATTTTTAACCACTCCACCTTGGAGGCAGATGAACTTTTCATAAATTTTTACTCGGAGCTATTTTACATCAGTTATGCGTTTTGTATATTTTATGCATTTACAGACAGAAAATTACGTTATATTTTTATTGGCTAACTGGAAAACATGGATTTCGAAGTTGCCTATTCGTAGTAATTATAAATTGTTTTTATTTAATATTAAAGACTCGTATATTTGGAAATATGAGTTTTACTCCCTGTTGTTTTATTAATGTGTATTTACTCGCTATTTTGTGTATTAATAAAAAAACTGCACAAAAACATGAAAAACGATTATAAAAAAATTCATTGCTATTTATTTCAAACATTTGATAAACGAGTATTTCCCAGCTTGCTCCGGTAACATCGATAAGTTTGCGTGAATATCGCATACAACCATCGAAATATTCCTATGGAGCCTGCGCCGCCAGTTAAGTCCCAATGTCAATCGTAGCTCGAAGTAGCTCTTTTTTACGTACCAAAATGTTTATTTACGGTTTGTGTGTAATGACCGGCGAGTATCAAGTAGTTGGTACAACTCGACACTGTCCAGAGCGCGGCGCGCAGCGTCGGTATTCTAGCAACTCGGCATCTGGTAGTAGCGACAGGTTGCCGGTTCTGTACCGAACGTTATATAAAGCTATACACAGATACGTATTTATTGTTTTATGGTGATGTGAAATCAATAAGAATGCGGTTTGTTAAAGCCTTTCTATTTGCTCGCGGATTTTTTTCCCGCATACTTTGCGCGTCCGGCGTGTCTATGGTCTATGGTTTGAAAGAATTGTAATCTCGCGGTAAGTGTTTCGGACTCTGAGCGAGTCGCACCCTGCCACAACTTGATTCCTATTCTTAAACCAGCCGCCTGAACATACCTGCACATTTTATTAAACTGGACTATTTGGGTGTATTATGAGAACACTTTTAATTTAATTTTAATTTTAATGGGAGGGTGACCAAACCTTTATCTCACAAATGCTGAATTGTCTCCGCTTAGGAGCTATAGACCTGTATTTATATATTTTTTATTAATATCTCTACGTGGAAGTATAAAGTGATCACTTAAACCAGTCAAATAAGACGTAACACCTGCAAATACTCAGACTTACATATTCCCATCTCAATTAAAAACTTCTTTATGTATGGTGAGATATCAATACAATCTTAATATTGATTATTTTTACCCGATTATCGTACCAAGATCGCCACGTACTAAACATCATATAAAAAAGAGACGAATTCTATCCATAATACTTTAAGTGTCCACCATATTTTTATTCACAAATGCTAGATTTAACATGCTTCACTTTGGAGTTGAGTTATCAGTTAAAAAGTCAAAATTCTAATATGTAATTGTATGCCGTCACAAGGGCGGCTGTCCAAATTTAAAACACAGTAAGGGACATTTTTTTGTAGTACGTTTTTTTAAAGTAGATTTTACTTAGTCCAAAAATGCAAAAAAAACGTACCTACTACAAAAAAATGTCCCTTACTGTGCTTTAAATTTGGACAGCCGAGGGTGTATATGCGCAAATGCAATTAATCAGAATCTGAAATCAGTATATAAATTGGATAAGTGATTTCCGAAAAACAGTGGATAAGGCTAGTTATAATCCGTAAATTCCATCCATTGTAAGTTCACACGACTACCTGTCATTTTATTTATTTTTCACGGTACGTATGTATATTTAAGTATTGGCTTATTGTATCATAGTTTGGCGCTGCAAAAAAGCTGTTGACTATTGCTGGATTATTTTACGAAATTTTCTTTTCTCAATACTTGAGTGGTACATTTAAGTATTTTACGCACGTAACGAGAAATTCTTACCTGCTTGTGTACCTGCTTAGTACATGTCGTGGATCGAATAATTATTTATAGATTCAATTTCAGATTGTGATTTGTATGTAATGTTACTGATTTCAATAAATAAAGAAACGAAACAAAAGCAGGTAGGTCCAAAGCATAAATTATAGGAATAATTATTTTAAATTACCTAAGATATCGGTAAAATGCTTATTTTTATAAATAGATTTATACAAGGAAGGCCGAGAAAAACATGGCACGATCAGGTATGCCAAATAATTGAAAGTGGTCAGGTTAGGAGTCGTAATAATCGGCGGGTATGTATGAGGAGATATGCATGAACGTGGAAGAGGCGAATAATGTTTGCAAAGACAGAGTGGTGTGGCGTTCTATTCTCTCTGCCTACCCCTGCGGGGAAGCGGCGTGATGGTTAGTAAGTAAGAATAGATTTATACGTATTTGGCTATTAACTATTAACTGATTTGATTTATTGTTCATTTTTTTTAATCAATGTTTTAATGTAACTTATACTGAATTTTTTTTTTTTTCATTTTTCAAAGATTTTTGTTGCTTTATGCTTACTTATTTTATTTTATTTCATCCTTCAATCTCGATATAATACTAACGCTATTATCATACCACAAAGTGGAAAAAACTTTTCTATATACAAAAAAATATATTATTTTGTGTCTCGCATAACTTATTTATTTCGTAGTTGCATCTTTTTGCCATTCAGCAGTCGAAAGTATAGTGGAAAGATTTAGATTTGTAGCGTGCGATACGATACACAGCAAAGCCAATATGTAGTAATGACTAATGATATTCATAGAAATGTAAACGATTCATTAAAAGTGAAACTTGATTAAAAATTCAAATGAAATTCCACACTGACTATCCTCTTTCTTCGTGCTTGGCGTGCTGACTGCTAACACCTACTAACTGACCTCAACGAGAATTAATGCAATTTGTGCTCGTGCACACAAAACTCTATACAATGCATCGGGTGTAACAAAAAAAAACATTTAGTCTCAAACTACTAAGAGTAGTAATCACAAAACTAATAATAATATTTTTTTGATTAATGACGGTTATCATCCGAGAATTATCATTACCCGAAAGGGTCTCCACAACTAGCGTTTTTGAATTCGAGCAATTATTTTTAATACCCGAATTTATTTCGTATGATATATGAACCAGATTTTGATTTATTTATTGAGGCGTGAATGTGGAAAAGGCGAGGATTGTTTGCGAAGACAGCAATCTGTCTGTCACCAATGTGTGGCGTTCTATTCTCTCTGCCTGCCCTTGTGGGGAAGCGGCGTGATGGTTAGAAAGTCTGTGTAAAGTTCATGGTACATAAACGTGATCACTAGAACCAGCCAGTGACAGATCGTAAGTTTTCGTATTCCCATAATAAACCCTCTTCAACTTCTCTTGAGATATCAATAAAGATCTTGGTATACGTGAGTAGCTCCTCATTGAAGCAAAATCCAGCATATGTGGACAATGAACTCAAAAAAATTGTGAGTATTAAAGAAACACTCAAAAATGCGAAAAAACCGTTCTTCACTTTGAAAAAATCACTCGCTTTTTTGCTGCACCGTATATGTCTCGCATAAAAAATATTTGTTCGAACATGCCACTCCTCTTTGATGGAAAGTGATTGCGATGGCTCGTTTATCAGTACATTCCGATGCAATTAATTCCTGATTGCGATTTCACACCTTATAGGTTCTGAGAGTGCTTCTAAGAGTGGGATACAAATTATTACGAGTAATTCCACTACTCGAACCTTCGTCTACTATGGACAATAAATATTTACATCCAGTCTCTCATCTAAGACAAGGGTTTCCAATCATTTTGTAGAATAGGATTCTTCTATAAATAGTGAGTGCAATTTTGAGGATTTCAACTTTTTTGTATGTTATGGTTTTTTGACAGTTTTAGATATTGCCATCACAAGGCGAAAAAGCTGTCACAAAAATAAATAAATTCAATAGAATCACAAATCGTGTTTTGATTTGTAAGTACTAATGATAATACTTTGTGCAATTTACAATTGTACAAAGTAATAAAAATGTTAACATTTGCGATTGCGATATAATTGCAATAATATTTCGTCGTAAATGAAGTTCATATTGTAAATTGTAACGAAGATGCGAAGCGGCCGTATAAAAATTGTTGGCACGTCTCATTGTTGACCGAAACTATCGTCTGTTTGCATGGCGCATACCTTCGGGTGACATTTGCGCCTCATGTACATACATTATATCTATATCACTGCGTACGGTATGTGCACAGTGTATTCATCATACCGTCTCAAATTGTGTTTGTTTTAAAATAGGAAATATACAGTCCTATCACATTTTTGTGTATCTGTTGTGTTTGTGTAACTGATAGGAAAACGTTCATACTTGATTTATGTACGTAGTGCTTCATTTTTAAAACATCATATTAAATTACCGACTAACAAAATATAAATTTATAAAACAAATTTTGAGTCCTACCTTTATTTAAAAAAAATGAAGATTTTATCGTACTTATTTATTTACCTATTGGACAATTTATATAGTATCGTTTTTTTCGTAAAAATCGCCTCAAAGACCCTTTACAATTTCTGTCAACATAAATAGAAGCAAAATTGAGATGGGAATATGGAACTCGGTGCTTAAGGTCAGTCAGTGGTTGGTTTAAAAGAACTCTTTATACACTGTATTACATTCACCATTCTACCCACGATCGACAAAAACACTATTTAAATTTAGAAAACTTTTATATTTACTCAAAGTGACAATACACACGTTTATTTCAATAAATTACAGAAGGTTCTATGTACTAAATCTATGATTCAAATTAGTAATTTAGCAGAATCCTCCATTAATGCTTATGAAATTCTTTCCCGAAATACTTTATGAAACTAGAAACGGCTGAAAATCTTATGTTTGATTTCATTGTACTTATTTTAACCATTTGCTTTACTTACAATAAAAAACTTAAGTTATCGATAAAAATAGATATGTATTATTTTTACCCAAAATACGTTCAGGTACCTATATTTTCTATGTAGATAACGCTATAATTATTTCAGCGCAGATCAACATTTTCATACTTATTTCTCATTTTTATATCATCATCAAATTATGTACTAAGTATTTCGTATTTGGAAAAAAACTCATGAATTTGAGTGCTGTCATTTTTTTATTCGATACATATCAGTTACCTGTTTTTTTTTTTTTGCTTTTGTGTTGCTGTGCCGCTCAATAAGTAATACATATATTGAATGTAGTGTAATATATTTCAAATATTCATTCAAGCTCGCATCTGTCGGAATGTACCGTATAATAGTAACAAAAGGCAGGAAATCAAACGAATTGTATTTACACATGAAATATATCGAGTTTTTTGTTCACCGAAAACAGTATTGTAACCTGCGACGTTCTCTAGTTTGTAGCATAGTGCACTGTTGGTTTAGTTAATACAGATTTTTAAGCAAATAAACTCACTATCAACAGCGGCATGTTCAATACATCGCCTTTATTGGATCGCTGTAGATATTTTTTTATAGGAAAACAAGAAAATACTTTTTTTTGCCGTTTTTTTTGTTTATTTTATATTCAACTCGTCATTCACTTGTAGCGCAGGATTTTTCACCGTCTACCATGTAATTTATATTTCATCAAAACTAAGTTCAACTTAATATTTTACCCGAATCGGGCAAAATATCGTGTGTAAGATGTATAATATTTATTTTTAACAGATTTACTTTTTATTTTATTTACCTAGCGTTAGCGACATTTCGCCCGTGATTCTTTATTCTGTAGTTTATTAAAAATATACCATTTATTGATGCTACTTAATCAATTTGAAATCATATAAATTCCGACTTAACTTGTTACTAAATCATTCTACGAGTACAAGTTTTTAGTCAACAGCACTAACGAAAAAGTCATGCTAAAATGAAAAGTATGTATAATATTTGAGTAAGCCGCGTGACCCGATACCTTTCCTTGCCGCAGATTAAGTTAGTGTAAATCGCATTAGTTGGACGCTAATACTTATAATGCAGCGAGAGATTACACCGCTCGCGCTCCTTGTTAGCGAGTAAAGATTATGGCCGACAGTTTCTTTCTAAAGCCTGGTATGATGTGGGTATTTTGTGTATACCAGCTACTCTACTCGCATGTTAGTTCTATTGCCAAGGTTCGGCGCGAGGCCGAGAGGGCGCGCTCGCATTTCAGAATTTAGCTTCATCATCTCAACTAATGAAAAACAAACTTCTCAATATATCTATCGATCCTCCTATGTACTCGTATGTAAACTATCGTTTCTAAAGTCCTTCATGTACCCAGACTCAGAAAATATTATAATTTATTACGACCTCGTTCTGTTCGTATTCGTCGAATATATATTTTTGACGTCACAATTCGCGTCGAAAAAGGGTGTTTCTCTCAGTAATGTGGTATTTTATTTTAAATTAAAAATGTATTTTATTGAAATACTTTTCACAATAATGTTTTAGATACCTAATTCTGTAATGACACGGTGAATACGTTTCACATAATGCCGCACAAAAAATAAAGCGTATACAATAAAAATGCGTTCTCGATGGTCTTTTGTGTGGAATTTTCATATTTTTATAACTATTATGATGAATTCAGATATTTAAATAAAAGAAGCTAAATAAATATTTGTATTCCGCAATTTATTACCCGTGTTAACTGAAAACATCCTAGTTTTTATATATACATTTTATAAATACGAGTATATTGTTTAACAATAAAATTCGGTGAAAAAAAAACATGGCACGATCAGGTATGCCAAATACTTGAAAGTGGTCATGTTAGGAGTCGTAACAATCGGCGGGTATGCATGAACGTGGAAGAGGCGAAGAATGTTTGCAAGGACAGAGTGGTGTGGCGCTCTATTCTCTCTGCCTACCGCTGCGGGGAAGCGGCGTGATGGTTAGTTAGTTAGTTAGTTAAAAAAATTCGGTGTAATTTATTATGATTTCGTTATTATTTTAAAATTGTAATTTAAGTGTCAAGTTTTATGCTAATTAGAGGTCGACCTCTGTAAAGTAAATATGTACTCGTATAATAAAATGTTTTTCGTTATTAGCATAACTCTAAACTGTACAAAAGGTAATTTTTTTTCGTTTACCGCATTATTCCGAAATAAAACTCAGTTTTACTTTTTAAACGCTATATTAATCCATTAATCCGAGTACAGTATGGTTTAACCGATACTGATACACGTTAAATTTAAACCACCGGTATCTTGTTAAAATGAAATAAATGGCTCTCCTCTACGCTTCGTCTGCGGTTCCGTCAAGTATTTTACTTACGACTCGACTCTAACCATTCGACTTCGGGCGGTATGCCGTGAGCCGTGAGCCGTGAGCCGAGATCAATCCGCTCTCTGTTCTCTCGGCTCAAAATGTTGCTCGTCGCATTCATCTGTGCACACGGAATTATACTGCCTCAATATCAATATGAAACTAATATCACATTTATATGTTAATTCACTCGAAAATGGCTACTAATTTATTATTATTTCATTAACTTTTTCTTACTATTTTGCGTTTTTTTGCTTTACGCTTTCTTTCAAACATCTGACCATTTCTTCTGTTTTATTTCGCATAAAGTGATATGAATAACGAGACAAACAATCTGAAATATAAAATAAAGAAACCCCCAGATATAATTAATACCTTGGGATGGTATCTTTGGATTCATAGTGCATGTTTAAATAATCGCAAGAGTATTCAGTATTAAAATATTATATCAGTAGTAAAACGATTCCTTTATTTTGGAGTTTATCGGAGTATCATTTAAAATAATAACTTCAATAATTGATTCGCAGTCACTTTGTGATAAAATCTATCCATTTTTAAATTACATAATAAGTAATAACGTTAAATCTACGAATTGTATATACTCAATTACCAGATCGATTGTAAAAAAATCTTACATTAGTATTATGTGGCGTTTTTTGGCTGAATCTATTAGAATGCTGATTGTGGAGTTAAAATGAAATACTTGCACTGTGTACTTTATTTTTTTATTTTTTTTTATTTATTTATTTTTTTTTTTAACTCTTTATTCCAGTGATAAATTGGTAAAAAGTTAACAGGAATAAGAAACGGGCCTTAATGTACCGATTTGTATTCCCGTATAATTAAGCATTTAAGGAAGGAAAAAAATGTCAGGAAATGAAATTAGGAAATCGTTGTCATAAATAATGCTTTGGTCCCGAGAAAATACTGAATACGTAATATTCATGAGCCGTAATATTAATTTATAATGAATGTTAATACATATTGTTTGTTAACAGTTTTTTTCTCTCCGAACTCCGAATACAGCGCGTGGGGCAAGTCAGCTGTCATATCGCGTTGTATAACGGATTGATAATTACATTATCTATCGACTTAATCAGTGATCAACATGTCTCCCATCAGATATTACTCAACTATGTATTATATACTATACTGAAATTTAATAATCCACTTGGCAATAGACAGGATAGATATCAAAATATTTGTGTCTTAGTCTGCTGCTTCAAGTCATCATCTCGGATATTCATATCTTCAATACTCGATATCTGTACTGGATGAAAGGTACATTAGGCAAATTAATGGACACATAGAAAATCTGAAAATAACTGTTTCTACCCAAAATTTCCCAAAACTGTCAGTAACTACTAGTAGCTAGAATGTCATGTGATGACGCAGAAATGTACCTACAGAGTGAAGGATTGAAGTGTTACTCTCTCTCCGTTGTAATGTATTATTATTGTTTATATTGTATGTTTTTACACTATTCTCTAAAGAGTAATATTAATTATATACACCAAAAAATTAACACACTGTTTTCAAGAGCCTAAGCGGCTTATTGTCGAAAATGGGTATCAAATTGTGGTAAGAGGTTTGTACTTAGAAACTCAAAGACCACAATCCGGCACTAAGTATATATTTATTTATTTCAATCTATTATCATATTCCGCAGTCGCGATACTACCAGATAACAGTCGCCAACAACATGTTTATGCACATTCACGTGGGAGAATTTCTTGGTTTGATCATTTCATTTTTTGATACTGCCATTTTCTTTCGGGACAGGGTTCTTCAGTTGTAATGTTAAACCCGACTGCTATACCTTTCCCGTCTAGGACTCTCCTCGGTGACGGGTATTTGTAGTGATGAATGTTTCCTCCTTTCTCCGTTTGTTCGGAAGCGCCACGCGCCCCGGCCCGAGAGAAGTAGGTACAGACTGCTAGACTTCCGCTGCCACTTGAAACCCATATGGTACTTACTTATATTTGTTTATACCCAAATTAAAATCACCCCCTTTCAACATCGCCAGAAGTAAACTATTTTTCTTCATCCGTTAAGAAACATGTCTCCGTCGTAAATTCTTAGCAAAGTCATTCTTATTTACTCATTCGCCAAAACTCAATCGTTTATTCTATTCAACTAAATCATCATAATAATTATCTTTTTGCTCTCTGGTTCTTCTTGGTGTATTTACTTAACGTGTTTTCATTTGTTTCAGGTGGGCATACTTTAATCAGAAACGTCTATATACTCGTATGAACAGCAATATCGTAAGTTTTTCAATTTGTTTTCTAAATATGATTGTACATGAATATTTTTCCACTCGTGAGTTACTTTAATTTACAAAATATCCTCACATAAAAGCTGTCTCTAAAATTGCCAACACGATGATCCCGTAGATTTTTTTTTAAATGGTGTCATACAAACCTTACTTTGTTAGTAAACATTTTTTTTTTATTTACGTCAATGTTGTCGCAGACTTTGATGACTTATTATTATAACATATGATGATAGTGTTGTCTTGAGTTCTCCGTTTATTATTGTTTTATATGAGTAATAATTTATTTGAATACAATGTAAATTATGTATATGTAAAATAGTATAGTTACTGTGCCGGGATTACTGAAATTACATATTTCCGCAGTAGGCTCTCGACAAATTATACATTATCTTAAAAATATGCAATACATACTCAGTTTCTCACAAAATGACCATCATAAAACGTTATCATATAACTCTTTGCGTAGTAGATTACTCCTACCGTAATAAACTCTTATTTTATTTTAACGTTCCTTGACCATATATATTTTACTACTCAGTTTTATCGAAGTGAGATCTTTATCATGAATATGTACATACATATGTATGTTTCTGTATTAAAACAAGCGACCTCGCATACCTTAGATTAGACCAGGTTACAACGGTTATTTTTAATGATTTCACCTCTCATAATTTTTACGTGCATGCACTCTACCTATTCTTTAAACTTCTTTTACGTGTATGTGTGTGTATATAAATATATATGTATATATATGTATATATATGTATATATATGTATATATATGTATATATATGTATATATATGTATATATATACATATATATATATATATATATATATATATATATATATATATATATATATATATATATATATATATATATATATGTTTAGAATAGTCATAAGTGTCTTTAGTTTTTAACACGATGCGTTGAGTAAGGATACTTCGTTATTTATAAAGTAGATGGTGCGCGCGCACTTCTCCAGATTGGATTGAAACCGGTCAAATTAAACTAATAAGAAGCGGTTACTAAAATGAGAGAGATACCAATTATATTTGGACATTATAAGCTCGGATCAATCCACGGCGGCAGATAAGACGAACGTATTATTAGGTATGTATATTTTTATCGCGATAACCAGCGATATTCATGGTCATTTTAGTATTTGCTTCTGATTTTCTTTTTTTTTTTACAGTTTCGGCTGTATTCAGAAATGAAACATGGGACAAATATACCGTTTTTTTAAAAGAAATTTGTTTTATTTTGTATAGCATCAGTAAATAGTAGGTACAAAAAAATGTGAAAAACTGGAAAATCCCGCAATAGGTAGAAGAAAAATTCTTAACCCGCATCCATTATCTGCTGGGTGAAATTGTCCTTGAGTTCGTGGAATCCCGTGGCTGACGCTTCCGCCTTCAGTTCTTGCTAGTCATCCCGCTATTGCCACCCTAAAAGTACTATTTCTAATATATTTATCTGTTAATACCAAATTTATCCTGCATTATTAGTGACTGAATTTTTTCCAGGAAAATCGTGCATTTTTGTATTCCGTAGACTTTCCTTTACTTGGGGGTTTTTGTGTTGTGTTGTGTGTACGATCCGGAGAATGAGGATGCTTTTTCATCTCTGTTGCGAACAGTTCATTGTTTATAGTAACTATACCTTACAACAACAATAATAATAATACGTATGCATAATTTAAATACGTATGCACTATATTGCTTAAAGGTAGTTGTCTTTTAAAAAACTTTTACCCAACAAAAGGGTTTCAATATCTCTAAAAATTTGTCCACTACTCTGTCATTTTTGGATTTTTTTTGATAGCCATCAGAAATAAATTCCAATAATGTAGCACTATCAAAATATAGTCATTCACTAGACAATTCGTTGTCATCAATAATGTGGATTTATTTTTGTATATTTTTGTATTTGTAGCATCGTGAGGTTACACTATCGTGATTGAAAAAAGTTAAAACCTATCTCAATACCTACACATGTTTATGAAAAAAATACGCTGAGCTTTTATGACGGGCCATCAACATTTCCATTAAACTATAGCGACTGACTGAGTTACCCGTTCAGCCACACAAAGTTCACGGATAGGTGGGTACTGTGTATCGTGAGCAGTGAGTAGTTAGTAGTATGTCCCGGCAATAAGAGTCCCATTCTCTTCCTCCGGCCGCGGCATGCGGCAGGTCCGCATACCGCTATAAATAATCATAATATTTATCCGAGTCCAAACCGACAGTACCTAATGGCAGCAAGGCCGGCAATACCGCCAATACCGGCCGATAACGGCGCAACAGGGAATCGGCTCAAATACCGACATTCCGATCTAATTGCCGTGTTATACATATGTACGCTTACTTATTCATATGCATATGATTGTCGTAAGGAGATCGGGTGGATTAATCACGCGTAGGGGCTGTCAATCGGCGTAATCGATCCGTGTGATCGGTCTCATCTACTTAGATAATATATGGTATATGGTGCACACATCACAAATTAGTTAACTTACGATTTTGTCCCCGCGAGAACAAACCACAAGCCATTGTAAAAAGTATCTTTCTCTATCGTATTGTCATTACGAGCAGCGCTTTGAAGAAATTCTTCGCAAAATATAGAATATTATAAGGAAGAATGTGTTCGTTTTTATCAGATTACTTCGTAAATGAGACAATAATAAACCATGTTATTAATTTTAACAAAACCAGTTAGTTATGCTACTACAAATTTTATAAATATAACTCTCGTAATTCCTCGTATCGTAGGTCTATAATACGAATACTTATATCTGAAACTTAGAAAGAAACTGCTCGTAATATGCAGCCTTAAAATATTGTTTTATTAACGAAGCATCTCAAAGATTGAGTCGATGTTCTTTCTTTGGCTTTTGCTGATAGACGAGCGAACATGCGACTCTTCACTTTTTCCCGATTCGTGATCGGGTGCAAGTGTAGCATTAAGTATACAAGTTTGTAATATGGAAGAATGTAGGTTTTACTTTCCATTCTTGAGGTCACGGTTGCGATTCCGATCTAATGCTGTTACATAAATACAATTTTCCGGTGCATTGAAGGAAACATGATGCGGAAAATGAAATCGGAAAAGCTCACTTTCTTAATGGTTTTTATGAACTGTTATTTATTGGACCGTACTCGCTTAAATTTATTTACTTATTTTTCATCTTGCTATCGTGCATAGGACACTGCATTAGATTGATTTAGCCAGAAACACAATTTTCTCGTTTCTGGGCGACGTAAAAACGGATTATAAATGCAATTTTCATTAAAATATTGCCATTTATTATTTTGTTATATGAAGAATTATCGAATAATGAAACGGTCGATTTTAACGATGTTGTACCCGTCTTTCGAGATTAAATTGAGTTGCTTATTAAATATTGATGTTTCCTCCGCGAGCAGGGCTCTCCGAGTGGGACCACCAAATTTGAATAATGTCGATGAAGAAATGGCCCACGGGCGCTGGAATGTGGTCACCACTGCTTGCACTGCCGTACTGTGGGTTGTACCGCGTCATCTCTCTCGGAGGAGAGCCTCCGAGCGGTGGCGGCGGCGGCGGCGGCGGCGGCGGCAGCGGCGAGTGGAGACGTGTAATGGTGATGCGGTTTCCCTCTGCCGAGAAATAATACCGTGGAAGGCACCGGCACCGGCACCGGCACCATTCACACGTCGCGTAACGGAATACGCCCAATCGGACGATGCGCGACGCTTCCTATCTATCTATGTACATTATTTAGTTTATTGACCCTGAGTGTACGTAAATATGAGTTGCGTATCGTCCCTGTCCAAACAAAACTTCCTACTTCCACCATAGTGCATAGCGCCAATGGGTCGGATTACGAATTTATCAACTGCGAGCGAACGCGCTATTCTCCGAAACCTACCTGTGAAAAGGCAAAAAGTAGATATTTAACCCCTATCTGCTCTATTCCAACTTACTCAAGGCGCATTGTATGGACCACTCCCGTTTTTCTTTCATTACAATTTTAAAGTTGTACATAATATTATTATATTTAAATCTAATTTTTCACAGTATCCACTGTTGTAGTTTGTAGACTTTGTTTATCTACCAACTCATAACCAAATAAAATAAACTTAGATTTTTCAACCGGTTTTCAGTAACTCCATTATCGATGAAATGAATAAACACAATTTAATCATAATCAATCGTTCAAAAAAAATATCTGAAAATTACTAAACAATTGATCATTGATGACGCGGTGGTGATGAAACTGGTGTGAACTAACACAAACAAAGTTGTTTAAAACTGCGAATTATTTTTTCATTGTATTTATGTTCTTAATAAATATAATTTTAGTTTTTTTACCCGTATTTATTAAATGTATTATTCGTACTCGGATAGTTGTTGGAGAACACCGTTTAGCGATCTAATATATATAAGTATAGTCTCTCAGAAGTGTGACGTGAAATCTGTTCATGTTCGGCATTCCGTAGAGAGTTAGCGCTGATGATGTAACGAAATCTTATTATTATTACTAGTCAGTAGTGTGTGTGAGTGTGGGATGACCCCTGGCGGGCCGCACCGGCGCAGGTGGCTGTAGTGGCTGTAGTGGCCGTCAGGTGCCAACTCGACTCCAATCGTTGACCCGAACTGACCACGTGAAATTCCACGCCAATGAACCAGTATAAGGGTTACATTCTGCCTACAAAACCACTTTCTCTTCATTCCCTCGATCGATTTCCATTCCATGAGCAGGATATCGGGCTCTACAATTCAATCCAAATTCTAAGTATGTAGTCGGTGATATTGCACTTATTATTAATTACTACACTTATTTATCCAACGGATGACTTCTTTTCTCGACAATCTTTTAGTGGCTTTATTTCCGACGTTTCCAACCCCTATTACGGAGGTCATCAAGAATGACCGCATAAATACCAAAAATCTTCCTTCATAATTATTTATGTTGTCATAATTAGCTATGTATTTTACGATTCATTCTTTATTGAGCACCTAAACTTCATGTCGTTTTTCCAAATCGTCTTCGGTCGTCCTGCAGGTCGTCCCCAAGGATCTGTTGTGATTAATAAAAACCTCAAATGAACAGTGAGATCTATGATAATTAAGTATGTTGGTCGAGTTTAATCCACTGGCCCTAACAATCTATTGTAGTATCCTAACCGTAATATTACAGAATTCCCATCACGAATAAGACATATCAGAAGGGCACATATTCGAGTCCTGGAACGAATAGAATTTTCATTTTTCTGTGGTATAGTAAAATTATACTGGTACGTTTTGTTCTCTCTTAATTTGTTTAAAAATATATTTTTTTACTTTTATATTTTACATCGGGAACATAATTGCTTGTTTTACATGTATATGCCTATTTTATAGAACAAGTGACTTGCACCTTGCACAGAACACCAAATAAGGCCCTCAGAAAAATAAACGCACTTTCACATTCCTGCTTCCCTGTTCCGTCGGCCTCGCTTCTTTCTTGACCGGTTCCGGCCGAACTCTTTATCCACATTTTTACTCTTGTATCGAGATGTTTGCCATGTATTACATTGTTTTCAAATTATATTTAATTAAAACATCTAAACAAAATGTTGAACATTAAAACCATTAATGCCAAACAAAACAATTAAAACGTAAAAAAAACTATTTGTTTCGATTATTGAAATTTTAAATGATTGTGAATAAGGATTTTACAAGTAAAATATATTTTAGTTGTATCATAATCATTATTTAAAATCGAGAAACTGTCGAGTCTTAGGAAAGGATCATTCAGAATCGCATGTTTATTTCAGTTATGTGTTTTTGATTTCTTTTTTCTTTCAGTGTAATTCGTTTTTACAAGGTTCATGCCAACGCTAATCAACTAACCATCACGCCGCTTCCCCGCAGGGGTAGGCAGAGAGAATAGAGCGCCACACCACTCTGTCCTTGCAAACATTCTTCGCCTCTTCCACGTTCATGCATCTCCTCATACATACCCGCCGATTGTTACGACTCCTAACCTGACCACTTTCAAGTATTTGGCATACCTGATCGTGCCATGTTTTTCTCGGTCTTCCTCTGCTTCTTTTCCCGCTAACATTCGCCTCATAAATTTGTTTTACCGTTCTTTCCTCACTCATTCGTTCTACATGTCCAAACCATCTCAACACACCTTTCTTAATTTTATCGATAATGCTTATCTCAGCTTTGCATTCTTTCCTTATTTCACTATTCGCACATCTATCATACATCGTTTTGTTACACATTCTTCTGAGAGATCGCATTTCCACTGCATTCAGTCTACTTTCATCCTTCTTTTGCCAACTCCATGTTTCACTTCCATACATTAGAGTTGGAACCAGGACTCCGTTGTGCACTGCCAGTTTAGCTTCCGCTGATAGGTTTTTATTTGCTATAACTGATTTCAGTGCACCGTTCACTTTGTTCCCAGCATTCACTCTCCTTTCTATATCTTTATCAATCTTTCCATCCCTAGAAAACATACTACCCAAATACACGAAATCATCTACCTGTTCCAAAATCTCTCCGTTTACCAATATTTCACATTCAGATCTGCATTCTTCTCTTTCAAAAACCATAATCTTAGATTTGCTAACATTCATCAATAAGTCACTTTCCTTGCACACATTATACACTTTTGTCACCAACGCCTGCAGGTCTTCTCTGCTATCGGCAAGAAGAACAGCATCGTCAGCATACAAAAGGCAACAGACAGTCAAATTATTCATTCTGGCTCCAACATTTAAATCTTTCAGTTCTTTCATGCAATTATCCATGTATAGGTTAAACAGCCACGGTGACATTACACATCCCTGCTTAACACCTTTAGAGATGCTAAGCCAGGATGAAAATGAACCACTTACCCTTATGCATGCAGTGCTATCCTCGTACAAGGATGCTATGCCTTGGATAAGTTTACTGCTTACCCCATACTCAGATAACACCTTCCATAGCTTCGTTCTATCAACTCGGTCATACGCTTTCTGCAAATCCACAAAAGCACAGAAAAGCTTTTGGTTTTTGGACAAAAACTTTTCAGTAATGTTGCGCAAGGCAAAAATTTGATCCGTACATCCTCTCCCATTCATAAATCCACTCTGGACATCCCACACTTTGTCCTTTGTTATGGTTCTCACTCTTTCAATAAGGATTCGACCATACATCTTGCCAACAGCACTCATGCCAACGCAATGTAGTTATTTATTTTATCTTTGAGTATTGTATTATTGTGAAAGAAAATTTACATAATTTGAGGCTTCTTTTTCAGGAGCAACCGTCTCTTGCCGCATTAAAAAGTCATATCATTTCGAATTCCAGGAAACGACCGCATCATCAGAGAAAAACCGGATTGACAAGCATTTTAGAAATGACCTGCTGTAGAAATTTATTGCGGATAGAGATGATGAGAATTATTTATTCATAAAAATATAATTTCAAATTTTATTCAGTATCATAAGGGTGACTATTCGAGCCGAAAAATAATCGGACAAATGTGTTATTCTCAAGTGCTTAAAATGCTTATGCTATATGCCATGTGACGATTATGAAAAAAAGATATTTTCTAGTACTGTAGCTTAAATATCACTTAGGTTAATGTTTGTACTCATTCAATCATGAAGTGACATCGCTCCGAGTGACATAATGGAGATGTTTATTTTTAAATCGGACTGCGGTGAAAACAGGAAGTCCGCGATATCCACATACAATTCGGTCGACCATGGCGTTCGATCGCGTGGAATTGATGTAAACTAAAGTTATAACATTGAAATAACATTTTCCTTCATATGCGGTAAACCGGGGGAGGTATCGTTAGCACCACAGACTGCTCAACGTATCTATCTCGTGCGTGTGTTACGCGTTGCAATGATTTCTCGTATGAATTTGACGTGACACGTGTTAATTTGGACGTCGACACATCTCCAATCCCGCGGCCGCGTCCCGCTAAGGCTGCAATCACATTTGATGATTCGGCTGCCCATCACAGCGGGCCATTGCTTCGGTAATCACTTTTTACTACGCACTTTGATTTGGCCACCACTGACTAACTCCCAGTCATATTTTAATACGTACGATCTGCCTTCGATGACTCGGAAACATCTTGAGCTCAACAAGCAAGTTGTAATTTTTGGATCGAGGATGTAATTTTTTTTTTACCAAGAGAGAAAAAAATATGCGCGCGGATTCAAATTCATCTTGATTATTTGTGCCACGAATTCTGACAAATCACAAAGTTTTTTCGATTTATTTTAAAACAATAAATGGAATTTGTAGGTTTAAAAAATATAATTATGTGTTTTCACAACCTTTTCAAGGCAATTCTCACAATGGAACGAACAAACAGTTTTGGATACTTGGAAACGACGGATGTTTTAAGTTATTTAGGGATGTTGATTGAATATACGAGTATTACGCGGTTTTGATCAGATCAATAAATATGTGGGACGCGTATGCCATCAAATATTCGAAACGTCCGTTCTCAATCGACATTATTACGGTTTACATAATTGCTTTTGTCAACAGCGGAATACATACGACTTAATCGTAAAAACACCGTTTTACCATGCAAATATTTCAACTAAGAAAATAATGCACGGCTGAAATCACGGTGAACCCAGTCTAATTCACCGTTTACGGTCCTTTTTTTGTTTTCACCGAATACCTATGATATTGGCAGCACGTGGCTACGATAACCAACAACGTTAGCAGTACCGATCTACCTCTTTGCCGCTTGACGTTCGCCGCTCATATTGTCACCTCGGCTTAAAATAATAAAATTATAAACACATCATTTATAACATCACTATGTTAATGCTTCATTGAATTACAAATCATAAAAAAAAAACTTTATGTTGCATACATAAATATATTTTTTCGTTAATAATTAATCTTCAATTGCTTCCCATGCTTCTATCATGCGACTATCAATCAATAGTAAGCGTAAGATGTCTCTAAATTAGTACCCTAAAAGATTAACTAACCTGTGGAATTTTATAGGCATCGTTAAGGTATGATTTATGTACAGACATGCATACCGACATCACATCACAGGTGCGAGGATACATAGGACAGCCAGTGACGCGTTTAGTACGACTTATTTATCATTTATTTAGATGGCATTATTATGATGCAATCATGGATGGATCTGATCGATAACACGATGTATTTCCTTAAGCCGCTTCTACACTACACGGAATTTTACCGTCCGGCAGTCCGGTTTTGAAAAATAAAAGCGACTACGACAGACGCATCGAGAAAGAGAAGAGAAAAGAGAACCGACCGAGAGTGTAATTATTGTTGGACAACACAGCGTTAGGCTAGTTCCACGCTTCATGTGCTAGTCCGGAGTGTAATATTAAATATTACTGGTAAATATTAAACGCAGCCATTTTGATAAATCGTATATATCCTTATTTATTTTTAATAAGGGACGAATAAAAGGGCTTAAAATAAGTCATGACCAAGTTTAAGGTGCCAGAGCTATTCGTATTGCCGTACGGGTGAGTACGGGGGACGCCAGTCCAATCTAACTACCATACGTAGACATAGAGGAGTACTATTCCGTTATGATGGACAATCCCCGACGGACGGAATACGTGTACGTCTGTGCGTCTGTACGGCTGCACGTGTAAGTAGGAATGAAGAAAGAACATTATAATGCACGCTCAATTCTTATTACCCGTACTTATTGTGCGGTCAATCTATTTGATATAACGACGCCTAAACATCACGAGACGTCCATCACTCTTTCTATAAAAAAATAGTATCAAATAAAACTTTAGATGATACAACTTACGTAGCTGTTACAAAGTGTAATCGTTGAAGTAGGTACCTACTATAATTACAAATTACGGAATGACAAATAAGTTAATGCTTCAAAATATGTCAATCAATCAGATCATCTTCAAATATTAAATTGCTATGTCTTGAAATATGTTATTTAATATTACTATTTTTTAAAAGTATTTTCGTGACTTATATATAAATTATGTGGCATTTATAACCGTGGGGAGAAAATACTTCTCCCGCTTTTTGGAAAAAAGTGCTTCTCCAAATAGTAAAATTTTACCAAAATCGAGAAGAAAAAGGTTCCTTCGGAGAAATGTGAGAAAAGTGTATTATTTCAATTGTTATTTCTCAGATACCACAATTATTGACTAATTCGATATAAATTATATTGTATTATTTTCTCTATTGATAGATATTTTACTTGGGATTCATAAAGTTTTATTTATTCTAACGCAGATTGTTCCACATTCATAATTAAGATTGAAATAATTATACTATTGAATATTCTACGATACCTTCCTATCAAACTATCGATAATGTTTATTTTATTAAAGTTTGAGATCATTTCTTAAATTCGTGAAGAATAGATTCTCGTTCCTTCTCCGGTGACGCCTGACTACTTTAAAACCGCAGAAAGTGGTAAAAAGCGTTGAATTCAATACAACTTCGAACTTCTGGTGGGTGTTAGAACGTCAGCTTGTTAACGGTTTGTGGTTAGCCAGAAGCTATCTGGAGACTGGAGATGGCTGCCGAATCCAAACTCGCCAGCATTAGTTATTTCTGTAGATGATTCTTCTATATATGTCATTCCGCAAAGTTAATGCCGAATCAATAAATAATATTATATATATATATATATATATATATATATATATATATATATATATATATATATATATATATATATATATGTATATATATATATATGTATATATATATGTATATATATATATATATATATATATATATATATATATATATATATATATATATATATATATATATATATATATATAAATAATTCTTATACATATAATCCAAATTGTAGCTATTATCTTTACAAGTTTTAATAGTAATCGTATTTGATACACATACATATTTTTATTAAATACTTTTGTCTCTTTGAGCCTTCTGTTTCAAAATGTCAATCATGTTGACAGAGTGGGTGTCAAACCTAGAACCTCCTTCTCGGAGTCCACGACACATACGCACAATTCGACCTAAAGGTTTATAATGTTTAATACCCAATGGTCGGTTAATTTTCATATTTGGTTACCATTGTTTAAAGAAATTTAATAGCGTTTTCGAAATTTGGATGACAAATCATCGAGATTAAAAAATTATAGTTTTCAATTTAAGTCTGAAGTCGGCCACTATTATTTGTAAGGAATTTGTATGTAAATTGTTCCCGCGTGACGATATGACTTACCTAAGGCGAAACCAATTCAGCTTATCTCTTTTTAATCAAAGACATTTGACTGCCGATAATAAGAGTATTGATAAAAACTCGAAATGCCCCATGGCAAAATCAAAGCACTGAGGACTTTTCTTTTCCTATCGGTCAATGCGATTTTTGTCAATGCTTGGAATTTTGATCGAATCAGTGTTTTACATACTTGTTCGTAAAAATAAGTACTGAAGAATTTATGTATTAGACATACAAGTAGATATAATGTATCTAGACACAAATCAACCATATATTTTGTTTTTACTCATAATTCAATTCAAGATTATTTTACTTTTTGCTAGGAATGGTAAGGCAAAGAGTGTTGATATGCCCGATTAAGAAGATGATAAGCGATGTTGCACAAGCCATAGATTGCTAAGTCCTTACATTTGAGTAAATAAATTATAAATATATGTATATATATATGCTGCAATTATTATTTATAGCTGTATCTCGCCTGTTTCTGCTAGTTATAATTGTCGTACAATGGTACACACATAGTAATTATTAGAGTTAACAAGCGGTGTGGCTGTTCAATTACCACTCGTATCTCGGGGCTGGTGTTTCGGTGTAAATTATTTTATCGGACAAATGTGTAGTAGTTACTTCACTCAGCCAACTGTATTATACATTTTGTTTAAACTATCTCGACGACTTAAAATCGTCACCTGTAATAATAAATTCTCCAGTTACATTAAAACTAAGGCTGTTCACCTAACATTTGCATTTCGAACGTTTAAATGTTGACTTTATATTAATCTTAATAAATGTTTTTTATTTATTTCATAATCGTCGACCTAGACCAGTCATTCGCGAACTTTTGTGTCTGTGCACTTTCGCAGAGTTCAGGATCATTATTTGTACCTATATTAAATGTTAAAAACACATTTTTACACATGTTTCGCCTTGTTATGTCAATACGTTATAACCACACGTCTCTCTGGATTATATCACATGTTATTTTTTATTGATTCCTCATACAACTACATAAAATCTATGATTTGTCAATCGCGTAGCTGAATAGAAATATAATCTACTTTACATAAATCTATGAATTCGCATCGCTTCTGAGTTTAATAGGTATAATAATACCCAAGTCGACGTCACCTTCTCACTTTGTTACCCGTAACCCCTATAAATTTCATAAATTTATTATACCCTTATAAACGGAGATTCTCGAACTTTTTGATTAACATGCTCCGAGAAATAGCGCGGAGTACGCCTAGCCCAGAGAATAAGGAGAACGATTTAATTTTCCGAGGTGGTCCTTTATTCCCTCATACCAGACTCGAGACTCGAGTGTCCCGCTCCACTCGGCGTACCCTCGGCCTTCCTTCTCCCTTCCCTCGTCGCGTATTTTCACTTCAGTCCCGAGTTATGGAGTGTAACGCTGAGTCAGCCATCAATCTTTTTCTTGACACGATCCTTTGAGGACCTGCCGATAACGCGAGCTCCGATTATTAAAATAATAGCCAGGAAATAGGATGTTAGCAGCAATGGTTAGGTTACTCGGTAAGAGAGGCTACCACGAAGGTATACGAGTGTAAAATGATAATTTTTACTAGAAAGAAATGAATAACGAATTTGTTTAAGAATAATTTTTAGTTATTAGGTAATTTTCCGTATTTTTCTGTTTTGTTTATACAGTTTTTTTAGAATCCGAATATTCGTTTTTCCCTACCACCTCGGACAATCGAGTCTTCTTTGTACCTACACAAGTTTACCCTGTATCGATTATGCATTATTATGGGATATTGTTTGTAGCGGTGTAAAAGCTACAACTTTTGAACTTTTTGATTTATTGCTTACGTTGTTTTTTTAAGCAACATTTAAGACTCGAAAAATGCAGTGAGTAAAATTGTCACCATTTTTCCCTTTTTATCAGTAGAGGGAAGGGGTGGGCAAGTTATACATTCATATTAACGGGTATAATTCAGAGTATCGCTCCAAATGGGTCTTAAAATATCTCTCAGTTAGGAACATTTGTAATGAAAATGCCTAGCAGTTGACATTTTTCGTATTTCCTTTATACGTAAGGCTGTCAGAAGATACCGCATGGGGCGAAGTTGCTGTCTGCAACTCACAATGCACGTCAAGAGTGCGGATATACGAGTACTCCACTCTACTGTCCGCGCGCACTGCACCTTGCACAGTCCGTACTCCGTACGTGTGCATTCTATTTCAAATGCAAACTGTCAAAGGCGTTTCCCCATTTTTCTCGTTTTCCCTTGTTTTTCGAAATAAATATGGAAATTTCTCTCCGCGCAAACTTCCTCTTTCTTTGTTTGAAGCGTGAGCATCGAAGAATTTTAAAACGACTGCGAATAAATAACGTAAACCGTTTTAAGATATACGATACATATTTTAAATAATCGTCGGTTTAGAGCGAGACGTCTGGAAAAGTTTACTTTTTATTTCGAGGCTGCATTTATTGTAATATGTGTTACACATTAAATAATAACCTTAAATCTACAGATCAGAGATTAGATATGATACTTGCCACCCATCACTATGCTTTGTTGGTGGTTAGTTCGTAAACTATTCTTGATTTTGTAGTTAATTTAAAATAATGTTGACATCGTTTAACGTTTTTTCTTTTCGTGTATAAATTTCTAATAATGGAATTTTGATTTTTTATCTGTATCTCCTCCATTGGGGAAGCGGAGTGGACTTGAAAAGATTTAATAGATTTATATTATCCACTGACACTTCGTGATGGAATTGCATTTTTAATTTATTATTAGATTAAAACCAATATTTTTAGCTTTTCCACTTTTTTATTTGACCAGCGACCGGGTTTCGTCGTTACCGACATCATCAGACCAGTCTGATGATGTCTGTAACGACGAAACCCGGTCGCTGGTCAAATAAAAAAGTGGAAAAGCTAAAAATATTGGTTTTAATCTAATAATAAATGAAAAGATTTATTATACGATATTTATTTACTACTCTTATTCTAAGTTTTAGAATTAGATGGTAAGCTATTTTGTGGAGTTATTTTTTTGTTAATATTTGGAATATTTTATGAAATACTAAAAGACACGCACTTTGTGAATCTTGTTGCATGTTGAACGTTTTCATATATTTATTAAACAAGAAATGTAGGGCGCGACACGATGTTTTCTCTGGACTCGAGCCAAACTCTATTCTCATTATTACAGCTCTATCGCGAAAAGCTAGGTGATAACTTTACGATTAGAGTCCACTGTGCATCTCTTCGAGTCCATTTAGGAGTAAATCAGAATGGATAGGACACTCGTGGTTGCATACCCTTGTATGTGAACAAGTACTTTGAGACAAACTACTCGAGATCACTCTCTCGCGCTACTTATTGATTAAGTCTGTTGCAGAGAAATCATTCGAGTCATTCGATATTTTATTATAATTTCAGCCGTTTAATTAGCATATCATTAGGGAATTGAATCAATTTGCAGTAATTATTTTTGGATATGGGTAATATTAAAATGTCATTTAAGTGGGTCAAAATAATCATACAGATCTTAACTGAACGAAGGTAAGGCGTTTGAGTAATATATTTGAAAAGCTCATGTAGGTAACACTAACACGTAATGCCTTTATTGCTTGCCGTGGCCTTCCCAGGCAGTGAACTCGACGGCTGCGTCTGTCAGCTGAGCGTTGCATAACATGGTCATTTGTTGTCTGCCGTCGCGACACTAAACGTCCGTAGGTCACAAGTTCCGCCTTCCTTTCCGCCCATTATTCGGAAAGAAAAAAGTCGTATTCTAATTGTTCAGTACCTAACGTAACTTTACATCGTCTGGGGTTTATCACATTAACTTGGCAGTTTCATTCCTGAGATATGTTTATCAAAAATACATCGTGGTTTTTAAATCAATTAATAAGCATCATTTGAGAAAAACTACTAGATATATTTAATGCACCATTGATAACAATTTCCCAGAAACATTGATCCTGAGATTCAATTGACCACTACTGTAAGTGATTTTCATTTTTAAAAAAATGCTTTTCGAAAAATTATAATAAAATGGTTTAAAAAATCACCACCTACCATCGAATCATTCATCATCACGCTCTTAATGAAGAGTTCAAATTTTCACGCTATCGCCTATCGGTCAATGTTGACGTGACATTGGCCGATTAATTTAGTGGTCTTAACATTAACACGGCGACCTTGCGCGCACAGGGTGGCCCGAATTATGACCTGTAATAAAAATAACGGTGATTGATGTCGTTTCATAACCGCCTCTTTTTACATATAAAATACTTTGTATGCTCGTAAATTTAATGATAGTGGGCAAAAAATATTGTTTTACTCAACATAATTGTGTATTGTTTTTTTTTACATACATAAAAATATTATTGGTTTTGTATGCAAAAAAAATATTTTCTGCTTCGAATTTTGTTGGTATTTACGCGAGAGTTATTCAAACGAACGACTCCTCCACGACTCTTATTCAATCCGTATATGTATTGGATTTCTAGTTGTATTTTATTCGTTTGTCGAAATCACATGACTTGTACTAAAACGCGTTATTTTGATGGGGTCAGTTAAGGGAAAAAAATGACTCGACTTCGAATTTTCTCTCATCGGTAATTAAAATAGGTCCCAGAGGGTTAATATTTAAAGTATGTTTAAATATTATCACAAGGTACGTTCCTGACCTAGGACGTGGCGGCCCACTGACACGAACCGTGACCTTTTATCTCTCGCCCTCGTTGCGCGACCGCTCACACCTACTCACTTCCACTCGACCATGTGTTCTTATGATAACGTAATTATAAATTTCACCGTGTTTATCTACTAGTATTCAATACATAATTAACAACAGTTAAGATTTATATAACATATTTTTGTAAAAAAATCGCTGCACGATCCCTTTTTTTTAAATACTTTTTCAAAATATTCAAAAAGTACAAACTTATCTCTTAGTTACTGATTTTACCCGTACTAAAATTGTATACATATTTTAATTACTGTCTTCGTCGTCGAATAAATTGTACCAGGTGATGCACGCCATCTGTCCCATATCTTTTTGTCGCGAGTGCTCGTAAATGGTATCTGACAAGGAGAAGCTTAAAATCATACAATTTTCGGTGCAAAACGGAGTGGTTAACATGGAGTCAGCTTTCAGATTTCTTCTTCTTTTATGGTTTTTCACATTTCTAGCCTTTCGAATTTCAAATGGGAACAAGTATCGCGTAGGGTGTCGTTGGACGGAGCTACTTTAAGTCGATATCTCCTTATCCTTAACGACCACCATGTCCTTGTGTGTGTTACTGCTAAAATCTTATATCGTGAAAGCCTCCTCGAATTGGTTAACTGGTAAATAAATGTTATTATTGAAGAAAGAAATGTTTTCTCGATATCTCTCAACTTTCCGGCCGTTATTATTCGCTTTCTACTTCTTGTTCTACCTATTGAGCCGCTTCTGATATTTCTTTATTCCTGTAATTGTATTATGAAAAGTCGTCATTACAACTACAACTAGCATTTCTTTTTATTTAGATTGACAACGATAATCCACCGATGAGCACCGAAATTCCAGAACAAAAAAATTTATGGGTCTTTTAATTTAATTTCATAGAAATAAACATAGGTGTGTTACAAAATAATAATGTTGACATAAGCGTAAATTAAAATATGTGTAAAAAATAGTGCAGTTTAAAAATTAAATTGAAGCTTTCAAATTGTGTTTTCACGTAAAACGATATGACTTGACACAAAAGGGGAAAACCAAATTCAAATCGCCATAACTTTTGACTGGGTCGAATTTTTCAGACATTTATTGATTTATTTTTAGTAATTGTAGCATTAGCGGTTTTGTACTTTACTAAGCAGTCAGCTATATGTGGTATATATGAGAAAAATAAGTTTTCAATTCACTCATGTTGAATACTCGTATTCGTACTACCGTGTGTATTCTTCTATGTAATTTGTACGAACATTATCATATCTGTATGTGTCTTTTCATACCTGTATGTGTCTTTTTCATACAGGTATGAAAACGTTTCAACGCCCGTAGCTCCATGGTGATACATAATTCGTTAATTATTTAGTATCTTTGTTAAGTGAAATTATGTCGTGGCCAATTCAATTATTGAACCTATTATTTGTTATCAGTAGATACTAGGTACTCACATACGTACGAGTATGTATTCAATTTATCAGTTCGACACTAATGCATTTAATCAACCGATACTTATACCATTCATTAACTGGAGTAGACACTGTCCTCTCTGAAAAATCTACAAATACACCGGAGTATTTATCATTACTTATGTATAATGTAAATCCCAAACTTGTTCATGTTTAAGTTCAAGTCAAGTAAACACTTTTTTATACTATCCGAGGTTCACTGGTCAATGATGTTTGCGTCTAAATGCCGACGAAGTACCGAATTTGTCTTGCGGTTTTGGCGCTGTGTTATTATTTCAAAGTTCATAAATCATCTCAAATGTTTTGTTGCCCTTTTCTATGTTTAGTGCTAGGATCGGCAGGGGTAGGTCAGATTATTAAGGAAATATCTCTAAACTGTTGAGGAACATCTCTTTATTTGCTTTTGTAATGATAAAACCACAGAATATTCACCAGAGAAGCTAAACTGTTCACGGATTTCACGGAAACACACAACAACTAAAGCGTTTAAATTAGTATTGTCTGACCAGAAAGAAAATGATATTAGTATGTATATATATGTATGGTTAATTTTATTGTTGTTAAATTGTTACATAAACACCTATCATTACAGGTGGGTCATGTCCTGTTTTTCACAAGATCCGCAGCAGTGGTTCTTCATAAATTAAGTGAACTGTTTATTGAGACTATTTCAATTGAACGATAAATTTATCGTCGGACGAGAAGGGAGAGTGTGCGACTGATGACTCACTGATTCATTGATATACTGATAAATTGTGGAGCATGGCGCTAAAAAAAGGTTATTCAATTATTTTTCTATCGTGATTTTTTTTTTTCGTCAATAATCAATAAATCAAAGAATCTTTAATTCAGTTAACAAGTCATTTAGAAAATGAGATTCACTCAAAGCTCGAGCAATGTACAGGTACTATATAACAATAAATGAACGGATCGTTAAGTATAATTGTTTCCGAATAGTATAATTCAATAATATGTTAATATTAATTATTCCAGATGATATCATTAGGAGGGCCGCAATGATTTCACTGATAATAATAAATAATATTGATGAGCTCACGATATAAAATATTCCGTTCATTCCGTCATGCATTGTCTGATGGTTTACGTTTAATTTATCTAGAAATTACTTCATTATCGTTTGCATGATTCACACATCCACATACCCACACACAAAAATAGCTCTCTACATATATATATATATATATATATATATATATATATATATATATACAGTATCTACTCAATGAATTAGGGCCACGCAGAATTTCACGCAATTTCTCAATTCAAACAGGAATAACTCAGAGAAAACCTTGAATAAAACAAAATTGAATTTTATTTACACATGAAAACTTTATTGCGCTTAAATTATGCATATATTTTCATATAAATATAGTTAGTATTTAGTATTTCCACCTTTGGCAGAAATAACTGCCTCAATTCTTTTTGGCATACTTAAAATGCACTGTTTTATCATGTTTTTTATTTCTTCGTCTTCTGACCAAATTTTTTGAATATTTTTTTTTAGATAGTCTACTGTCGGATTTGGAAATGAGTATACCTTATTTTTAACATGCTCCATACGTTTTCTATAGGATTAAGGTCCGGAGAATTTCCAGGCCAGGGGAGCAAGGGCAGATTTTTGTTAGACAAAATTTTTATTATTGATTTAGCCCGGTGGCAAGGTGCCCCATCCTGCATGAAGGTGTATGGACCTTCTGTTGGGTCGAGTGTATGGTAGAAGGGCAATAAAATTCGTTCGAGGACCTGCTTATAGGAATTTCGGTTCATTGTTCCTTCCACGAAAAACAACGGCCCAGGTAAATTGTTAATAATACATGACCATATCATTGTTGCAGGGGGGTGTTTGATAACTTTTACCACACAGGCCTCATTGTAACGTTCCATTGGTGTTCTCCTGACGAATCGACGGCTCTCTGTCGCGGCTTCTAACTGGCACTCATCACTAAAGATGACCTGAAAAATAATGAAAATTTAAGTTTAATTCAAATATATAAGTTTATTTACTAAAATGATATGTTGAAAATTCAATTTAAATAAATACCTTTTTCCAATCATCTACCGAGTAATTTCGATGTAGCCTGGCCCATTTTAATCGATCCGCTTTCATTCATGGTGTCAATTTTGGTACTTTTACAGGGCGCCTGCATTTTAGATTTACTTCGTAAAGACGTCGCCTCAGTGTTGATACCGATATATTTATACCCTCTTCTTCCAATTTTATTTTTAATGTTTTTGCTGATGCACTACGGTTTTCTAAGGCACTTTGAACGATTTTTCGATCAGTCCTCGGTGTTGTTTTTCTAATCCTACGACAGTTCTTTCGCCGATTGCTGGTGGCGGGTGACTGATTTTTTATTGATTTTGAAATTCGGTCCACTGTTTGACGAGAAACGTTTTCTTTTTTTGAAATTTCTCTATTAGATAGTATTCCTAATTTCAGTATCACTATAACACTAGACTTTTTTTCCTCAGAAATGTCTTTACTTTTTCCCATTTTGTCCTTTTCAAAAAAAACACTTGTGTTTACAAAAAAAAATTATACTTTATGAACTAAAATTAAAAATTAAGTTTTTTTCACAAGACACGATAACTATATAACCTCTCTGAACAAAACAACAACCAGAACTCAAGAAACTTCACTAATAAATGAGATAGGACTATTTTTTGAACTTTCAACTATCTGTCTACCTGTGCTAATTAGGGACCTTTCTCAGAAAAAGGGTTTGAAATTTTGTAAAGGCTTAAATAATCCAGGTATATTTAACATATTATTGAAGGTAATATACATGATATTAGATGTCAATAGAAAACTTAAAGTATTTATGTAAAATAAATATAATAATCCAAAAGATTTCAGAGTATTCAAAAAAATAATGGGTGGCCCTAATTCATTGAGTAGATACTGTATATATATATATATATATATATATATATATATATATATATATATATATATATATATATATATATATATATTTCCATTCACTCTTATCGTGTCGTCGGATCTGTAGATAAAATCCAATTTTATTTCGATATCATATCTACCTGCACTATTCATTTTTATCCTTGATAAACAGAAACGGTACATCCATCAATTATTTAAAAATTTCTGGAAATTTTAATAAATGTAAGCTGTAAACACAATTCATAGACGCTTAATGAAACGATATATTACCAACTTCTCTACTATAACGATTATCTCCAATAATAGGTTTCGAATAGCTCGGAAAACAGTACAGAATTATTTCTCAGTAAACGACTGTCACAGTAATAAGTATCACAGCTACGGTTATCCTGTTCCGTACGAGTTTAACAGGAACCGATGGTTTAGACGTGCAGGGTTTCCACGCCTTTTCTGATAGTTGATAGTTAATCGGGTGATGCGTTCATCACCCGATTAACTATCAACGTATATTGTCAGCGTAGAGACATGCTTAGAACCTAGTAACTTGTACCCGGCCCGTTACATTCTTGCGTCAGGTGGTTCTCCAGGTGTAAGGAGCGTGCTCTCCCATTCACGATCCTGCTGCCCTGGTCATTTATGCCAAATTCTGGCTATTTTCTGTATTTTAATTGGTTATCTCATTCACAATGTAGGAAACACTGAGAATAAGTAACGTTTATTCTTCATATAAATATAAGCACATACTTAATCTATAAAACATGTCACTTTTCGATTTCAAGAATTTTTAAGATTCAATTTCCCCAATTCGATCTTATAATGTGTGTACTTATAAATCTACGTACAGTCTGAACTACGTACTTCTTTGTGCAGTCGTCGTTCAGATCCGTAATATTATTTTAGACCCAATGAAATAATACAGAGTGGTGTGGCGTTCGATTCTCTCTGCCTACCCCTGCGGGGAAGCGGCGTGATGGTTAGTTATTAGTGAAACAATGTGTTCTATATATACATGTTTTTCTACGGTTCTACTTGTTTTGTTTTCAGAAAAAAATACCAATTCGTTTCCTTTTTATCCAGCGATTTGTCAACAAATATTAAAGTATAACTCATTTTATTTCACCAAATAACGATAAAACGTTTCCGTTTTACAATAATTAATCATAATTGATGCTATAAAAAGTTATCTTCTATTATGTAATAGAATTCCATCAAGAAAATTACCTGGGGATATTATTTAATCCCTCTTTTAGTGAAGTTGTCAGTTGAAAGGT